>NC_134690.1:300743037-300933037 GCF_050947455.1 Rhinoderma darwinii | reverse complement strand
ATTGAGTTCAATGAAGAACGGCTCAAATTACGTCTTAAAGAAGTGTCCTGCACTTCTTTTGACGAGGCTGTATTTTTACGCGTCGTCGTTTGACAGCTGTCAAACGACGACGCGTAAATGACAGGTTGTCTGCACAGTACGTCGGCAAACCCATTCAAATGAATGGGCAGATGTTTGCCGATGTATTGTAGCCCTATTTTCAGACGTAAAACGAGGCATAATACGCCTCGTTTACGCCTGAAAATAGGTCGTGTGAACCCAGCCTTAAACTATTGGCTTCCCGTGATTAGTTTTTACATGACTTAGAGCACCACACCATTGCTTTTATATGCTTATGTTTTATAAAGGGAAGACCGAGTGCTGGATATCTTGTTAAGAAAGTGGGTTTATCAGTCCATAAATGGCAACTAGATATAGCAATAGCCTTAGGGTCAATGCACACAATGCGTATTATGTGTCGTTTTGCGTGCGGCACTCTGGCATCGTAATACACTTCCAGCATAGATAATGAGATTCCATGTAATCTCATGTCCACACTGTGGTCTTTTTCGGGACGTAAATTGACCCGCGGTGCGTATTTTCGAAACTGCAGAATGTAAATATATCCTGTGATTCTGCTTGCGAGTTCTATCCCTGTAGTTCTACAGAAATACGCAGCAAAACCCGCAGCATCAAAACGCTGTGATTTACCAAAACTTCAGGTGTTTTTTTTCTGCGAGTTTCTTGCATTTTCCTGCAGTTTTGCTGCGTATTTTCTGCATCAAAATACGCAACGTGTGCATGTAGCCTTAAAGGAAAAGTCACTCTGTAAATGGTTTGCTTCACTTGTCTCTTACTACTTTTTCATTACATGATGATGTTTTTTGGTTGTTCAGACAGGTCAGTGCATATTCTGTGGGACTCTAGATAACGAAGTGCAGAGCATTATGGGAACTCTGATGACCGTTACGCAGACATGTAACCTCACAGCTTAGCTCTAACTGACAGTGGTATCAAGTTATACCTCTTTCTGGTCTAAACAAAACCAGCTGAAGAACACAACGTTAAATTGAAAACTTGAAATTGATGCAAAAACAAATACAATTTCTACTCATAAGTTTTGTTAAATAGTGGCGTTTAGCTTGCAAGGAATGAGATCTTAAAGAAAAAAAACATTATATGGTAGTAAAGGTTTGACACTAACATCTGCTCTTCTACCTGAATGGCATTCATCTGATGTCAATAACATTTGCCACTCGCCAATGGCAAGTCCCTGGACACAAAAGGAGGACAACCGTGATAGATGGCACATTGTAATGTCCCACTTCAGGTCGGACCACAGTATGGACATTATATTTTTTCTTGGATGTCCATGTAAAAATAATTTTAGTAAGTCAATTATCTTTAGTTAGAATAAAAGAAACAAGTCTAGATAAATTTGGAATTCGGGAAGAGATAGGAACATGGCTCCTGTATATGTTAAATACTACATTCTGTTCTGTATATGACACTGTGGACTGTAGGGTTGGCAGGGTTACCCTTTTTTCAAATGTTTTCATTAATTTGTCTTGGCTCCTCTATGGAATGAATTCCTGCCATGTGTATTCTCAGATATATGGAAGCATGCAAGCAATTGGCAAGAATACATGGACTGTGAGATGCCCAATATGCTGGATGCTCAAATACGAACACTCAAAACAAATGCAAAATTTCAACTCTTTTTGCCCTTTTAATATCATACTTTTGTTATGTACTTCACCAGCCTCTTGTTCTTCTCCCCTTGCTTTACTCTGTCTATCACTTGATAAAACGCCTCCTGGACATACACCTATGTTTACATGTAGGGTTTATTGGAGGACATTCTGTTATAAACATGGGGTTTACGTGTTGTCGTATGCCGTAAACCACTTTAAAGTTTTTGAACATTAAAGAGGCTCTGTCACCAGATTATAAGTGCCCGATCTCCTACATAATCTGATTGGCGCTGTAATGTAGATAACAGCAGTGGTTTTTATTTTGAAAAATGATAATTTTGAAACAAGTTATGAATAATTTTAGATTTATGCTAATTAGTTCTTAATGACAAACTGGGCGTGTTTTTAACTTTTTACCAAGTGGGCGTTGTAAAGGGAAGTGTATGATGCTGACCAATCAGCGTCATATTCTTCTCTTCATTCCAGCCCAGCTTGTTTCACTGCACAGTGTGAACTCGCGAGATCACGCTGTGATAGGACTTCCTCCCGCAGGTCCTTCATCGAAGCCATGGAAGACTGAACAGACATCGCCTCCATCCGCTTCAGATTCGGATAAACGTCCTGGCACGGCTGGAGGCAATGTCTATTGACTCTTCCATCGCTCTTATTAAAGCTACCAGATGATGGTGTGTCTTCTACTGAATGGCAGGCAGTGGTTTACTTGGACACTTGAAGAAAATAAAGAGCGATTTTTCATCAGTTAAAACATTTTTGGTGAGTTATAGGAAACTATAATCAGGGTTATGGTATCTTGTAAAGAAGAAAGTACTGATGAAAGCTTTATACATCTATGAAACAATTTGAGATTGACACTTGAAATGAGGGAGAGCTTCTCTTTTGGTCGTCCTTTAATGTCTATTGTGACAATGTATTTTTCCTTTGTGCTCTTTTAGTCTAGAACTAAAGTTCTTATCCTTTATTTAGCCGAATCCCGACATTATGTAGCAATTCTTTCATATCAATCCTTGACACTATTTCATGTCATTGCAATACAGGCTATAGTGCCCGTTTCATAGAAAGTCAATCAAACCTGGGAATGGTTATTAGGAGTGTGGCAGAAAAAAATCCCAACTCCATGCAGATTGTCTTGGTCAGAATTAATGCCACGATTGCTAATAAACCCCTTGCCATTCTCCTTATTGTCCTCACATCCTTAGATAGCATTACGTTTTCTGTGATATAGATTGTGTAGCCTTGTAACTGGTTTCATCACTCATTCTCTATCCATGTTTGCACCTTTGAATCCTGTGCAGCATCCCCATGATCTGATTTGTCTTTGACTAATGAATAACAGAATTGGTTTCAACATGAGACAAACGGAATGCCGACATCAATTCAGAAATGCATTAATCTTTAATAATCCGCATCTGCATGTTTTATAAATGGTGTAACCAATGATTGTTAATGTCGAGACTCTCCTTTCCAAAAAGAAAGTGACAAGGAGCTTCTGCTTGGAAACTTCATTAAAAGCGATCAAATGAGTGTTCTTGCTGACCTTGCTGAAGGTACTAAACTAATGAAAGTTTTAACTTGATTAAAAAGGCATAAAGAATTGGAAGCCAAGTAGACAGATTTTTGGATTTTGACAAGGTTACCAAGATACAGCAAAGATCTCATAGTCAATAAAGGATCGAGATAAGAAGTATAGATGGCATAAGATAATAACAGCTCATAATGTTACTGGTGTTTGAAAGAATTAAACTTTTTTTTTTTGTAGTCTAATAGAATTTTTCTATAATCTCATTGTCTTATAAATGTCATGGAGATGATGAAAATGTCAGTGGGATAATATCTGAAAATGTGGAAGTTGCTGCTTTAAGCAGTACTGATGCCCAGCTAGTGAAGGGCATATATATATTTATATATATATATATATATATATAGTGTGTGTATCTGTATGTGTTTTTGTATATGTATGTGTGTGTGTTTTTGTATATGTAGGTGTGTGTATATGTATGCATATAAATATCCTAGTTCATGGACTATTGGCAAGCAGCATACACTGTAGCCCATTTATAGGCTGTAGGAAACCACATAGAATTTGCATTCCCCATAACTAAGGCCTCATGCACACGACCGTGTTTTTGCGTCCGCAATTCCCCCGCAAATCCACGGGAGAATTGCGGACCCATTCTTTTCTATGGGGCCGTGCACACGACCGTAGTTTTTGCGGTCCGTGCACGGCCCGGGAACCCGGACCGCAGAAAGTACGGACATGTCCTATTATGGTCCGGAGTTGCGGTCCGGGCTCATTGAAAACAATGGCCCGGCCATGTGCATGTGCGGGCGGCTTGCGGCTGACAGTCCGCTGACAGTCCGCAGCCGGCCGACACGAAAATCACGGGCGTGCACACGGCTACGGTCGGGCTACGGTCGTGTGCATGAGGCCTTACTTGCTCTGAAAAATTCTTCTGCTTGTCAGAAGAGCAATTCCACTAAAGAAAGTGTAAGGCGGTTGCAGATTTACATTTGTAATATATTATTATATTGTAATATATTATTGTGTGTGCATATATACTTATGCACCTTCAAACTGGGGTATTACATAAAATTAAAAAATACAATTTGTTATTGGCATAACATAGGAACAATATGAGTCATTAGCATTTTAAATAGCTGTGGAGTGTGTTTGTACTTGAAATATTGAAATGAAAGGAGATTTTCCTATTTGCACCCACAATAATTATGCATAGTTATTATGTGTATGTGGTAATTAAATTTTAAAGGGGGGAGAATATTCCTTAGGCTTCATTTACATGGCAGTATTTTGCTTCTGTATTTGTAAGCCAAAACTAGGAGCGCGGGTCCATAACATGGAAGAGTTACAAATCTTTCCATTATACTCTCACTCCTGATTTGGCTTTTAAATACGGATACAAAATAGTACCGTCTGAATGATGCCTTAGACTTTAGCTTGCCTCGAAAAAAAAAAAAAAGGCTATGCTGGTGCCATATGTTAAGAGGGCTGTAGGAATTCTATGCTATATGGCCAAAAGTATGAGGACACCTGACCATCACACTTATGAGCTTGTTGGTCATCCCATTACAAGACCATAAATATTATTTTAGAGTTGGGTTCCTAGTTCCCACTCTTCTGGGTAGACTTTCCACAATGTTTTGGCGTGTGTTTTGGGGAATTTGTGTAGCCACTCGACCATGGAAACCCATTTCATGGAGCTTCCGAAGCACAGTTCTTGTGTTTTTGTCAATTCCAGCAGCAGTCTGAACTCTGTAGTGATACAACAAAGGATAGACATTTTTATGTGCCACACGCTTCTATGAGCACTCGGCGGCCTCATTCTGTGAGTTTGCATGGTCTGCCTGTTTATGGCTGAGCTGTTATTAATCCTAGATGGTCCCGCTTCACAATAATAGCACTTGGGGTATTTGCACACACACTAATTACGTCCGTAATTGACGGACGTATTTCGGCCGCAAGTTCCGGACCGAACACAGTGCAGGGAGCCGGGCTCCTAGTATCATACTTATGTACGACGCTAGGAGTCCCTGCCTCGCTGCAGGACAACTGTCCCGTACTGAAAACATGATTACAGTACGGGACAGTTGTCCTGCAGAGAGGCAGCGACTCCTAGCATCGTTCATAACTATGATGCTAGGAGCCCGGCTCCCTGCACTGTGTTCGGTCCGGTACTTGCGGACGAAATACGTCCGTCTATTACGGACGTAATTAGTGTGTGTGCACATACCCTTACAGTTGACTGGGGCTGTTCTAGCAGATCAGAAATTCCACGTATTGATTTGTGGCAAAAGTGTCATTCTATAACCATGCCACATTTAAAGTCACTGAGTTCTTAAGTACGACCCATAATACTACCAGTGTTTGTCTGTAAAAATTGCAAAATTATGTGCTTGATTTTAAGCACCTGTTTGCAATGGGTATGGCTGAAATACCTGAACTCAATAATTAGAAGGGGTGTCAACGTATTTTTAGTCATATAACCGATTACTTAAAGAGGCTCTGTCACCAGATTTTGCAACCCCTATCTGCTATTGCAGCAGATCGGCGCTGCAATGTAGATTACAGTAACGTTTTTATTTTTAAAAAACGAGCATTTTTGGCCAAGTTATGACCATTTTTGTAGTTATGCAAATGAGGCTTGCAAAAGTCCAAGTGGGTGTGTTTAAAAGTAAAAGTCCAAGTGGGTGTGTATTATGTGCGTACATCGGGGCGTGTTTACTACTTTCACTAGCTGGGCGCTGTGAAGAGAAGTATCATCCTCTTCTCTTCAGAACGCCCAGCTTCTGACTGCAGATCTGTGACGTCACTCACAGGTCCTGCATCGTGACGGCCACATCGGCACCAGAGGCTACAGTTGATTCTGCAGCAGCATCAGCGTTTGCAGGTAAGATTGACTTACCTGCAAACGCTGATGCTGCTGCAGAATCAACTGTAGCCTCTGGTGCCGATGTGGCCGTCACGATGCAGGACCTGTGAGTGACGTCACAGATCTGCACTGCCAGAAGCTGGGCGTTCTGAAGAGAAGAGGATGTTACTTCTCTTCACAGCGCCCAGCTAGTGAAAGTATTAAAAACGCCCCGATGTACGCACATAATACACGCCCACTTGGACTTTTACTTTTAAACACACCCACTTGGACTTTTGCAAGCCTCATTTGCATAACTACAA
Organism: Rhinoderma darwinii; assembly: GCF_050947455.1. Lineage (NCBI taxonomy): Eukaryota > Metazoa > Chordata > Amphibia > Anura > Rhinodermatidae > Rhinoderma > Rhinoderma darwinii. Next base: position 300,926,656 of record NC_134690.1, on the reverse strand, counting down.
AAATGGTCATAACTTGGCCAAAAATGCTCGTTTTTTAAAAATAAAAACGTTACTGTAATCTACATTGCAGCGCCGATCTGCTGCAATAGCAGATAGGGGTTGCAAAATCTGGTGACAGAGCCTCTTTAAGAATGACATTCTACTATGGCCTGGTTGGATTATTGTCCTATTTTATTAAATCTGCTGTCTATATATATTTAATGCTGGATCCTACCATCCCCAGGTATATATGTAGGCTTAGTCCCAGTTCTGGGTGTATGTGCAGCGTAGGTTCCCACCTTACAGAGGTCGCCTTGTCGTGGCAGGTGGGCAAACACTTTTTGATCAAAATGTGCACTAAGAACCTCCCTATTATAAGTAGATTTAGCAGTAATGCATATTTATTTATATTTAGCTGTTTAGGTGGCATTAGTGTCGCAGTGTGCTGCCACCATTCTTTTTCTGTCGCCATTCTTTTTCTGCTACATATATATATATATATATATGTGTATATATATATATATGTGTGTGTGTGTGTGTATGTGTTTCCATATGTATTTGTTTTACAAATAGATATTCTTTCCCCATAGTTTAGTAAAATTCTTGATTTTTAAGCCACTTGACTAAGGATTGTGGCAAAATATTAATGAGCCAAGCAATATTTGAAAGCACAGTCCTTACTCAATGACTGCCAATGCTAAAAAAAAAACTTTGGGTCGTGAATTTGTTTAATTCGTTAAATAAACTCCAAACAAGATTTTCATTTTTAAATGTGTTAAGAATTGATGCGGTTTTTAGGATTCTAACCTTTTTTAAAACCAGGTTATAACTAATATTTGTATTGTACGAGTGGACCGTTCTAACCTCAGATGTGTCTGTTATCCCAGTCCTACTAGACATAGAACCAGTATTAATTATTTTTGTAAAGAAAATCTGTAACGTTATTTACTAGATAATAAAGGTACTAACTAAAAGAACTATTCTTATTGAGCAAGAAACTTAAAAATTGACATGTTATCAGACATGATTTTCAATTAAGTCTTCTTTTCTTTTTCTTCTCTTCCATATCCCCTTGCCTCCTATCAAATATTCTGTTCATAGCAGTGCCTCAGGCATACATACATATTAAGTAGAAGATTCTTGTGCTAACATGGAATTGCCATTTGTTTACTATATTGAGCAGCATTTTTTTTTGCCTTGATCACGTAGAAGTGTTTATTTTAATATAAAGACATGCTGTCTTTGCACTGCTTTTTACTGTGTGACATCAGCAATGTCCATATGCTTACATATGTTGACATCTTCTGGGAATATTCATAGGGCTAAAAAGATGCTCCCCACTGGAGGTATCGTTTGTCATCCTACTTACTGTTATGCAGATGCAGGTACATCCACATAGGCTGCTTAGCAATGAACAGAAAACAATATTAATACACACAAAACTATAATTAGTGTCTTTTAATTGACTATACCGTAATTATGACAATTTTTATAGGGGTTGTCTGGTTTAGAGATGCCATTTTTCAATAACTTTTGAGAATTCTGACTCAATAGGGGTAGGTGAGCCCTGTTCGGAACATTCGTCTATAAAGATGGGCATATACGTTAGTTGGAAGTCCGTCGAAATGGCCAATTTTGACCATTTTGGGCAACCTTCGTTTTAAAATTTATCACTCAAGATAGCCAGCAACAGACTCCTGTCTTCCAAAAGGCAATCTGTTGTGTTGGATTTTTACGGCCCTCGTCTCCTGAAACTAGCTGTGTATGGCATGATCGGCCAATTAAGCAAGCATATTCTGTTGTCTTACACCTGTCACTGGTCTGCCAGTTTAGTCTGGCCTGTTGATGGTCATATCATTCGTACATTCGATCCAACATACAATTGATTGATCACATTGTTACGGATTCTAATCTTAAAGAGGTTCTGTCACTAGATTTGTAATGCCCTATCTCCTAGCTCGTCTAATAGGTGCTGTCACACTGATAACGCTAGTGAAAATTGTGTCCCAAAAAGTTTATTATTTTAAAAGTTATGAACTTTTTTCTAAATATGCAAATGAGTTTTTCTACTAGACAAGTGGGTATCAACACCAGCAATTCTCCTGAGGTGGAGCTACCCCACAGCCTCTGACGCTGTCCTCTCAGCATGAGGCTGGCGGGAAGGGGGGATCACTTCAAAAAGCCATAGCCATAATAGAGGTATCACCAGTTGAAAACAGTCGGGAATAGAAGCTGTATACTATATGATCACGCTGTGTTGCTCGGCTGGGAAGACGAGAACTGTATGATGCTGATTGGATAGCATCCTACAGTACACATTACACCACCCAGAGTGAATATAAAGATTAACCTCCCATATGGCAAGTATGACCAAATTATCATATTTAGAAAAATGCACCTAACTTTGCAAATAATATTTTTTTTTTTAAATGACACTGTAGTTATCAGCATCATAGCGCCTATTAGATTCGTTAGGAGACAGTGCATTAATAAACTCGTGACAGATCCTCTTTAACACCTTAATGACCAGGCCATTTTGCGCGTTAATGACCAAGGATAATTTTTTTTTTCTCATGGTCGCATTCCAAGAGTCGTAATTTATTTATTTTTTTATTCCGTTGACATAGCCATATAAGGGCTTGTTTTTTGCGGGACGAGTTGTATTTTTCAATTGCACCATTTTTGGATGCATATAATATATAGATTAACTTTTATTAACTTTATTTTAGGAGGGAATTGAAAATAAGCAGCAATTCCAGCATTGATTTTCACGTTATAAATTTACGCCGTTTACTATGCAGTGTAAATAACATGTTAACTTTATTTGATGGGTCGGGACGATTACGGGTATACCAATTATAGAAAAGGTTTTATGTTTTCCGACATTTGCACAATAAAAAAACCTTTTAGAAAAAATGTACTTGTTCTTGCATCGCCACATTCCAAGAGCCATAACTTTTTTTTATTTTTCCGTCGATGTGGTCATATGTGGGCTTGATTTTTGCGGAGCAAGGTTTAGTTTTCATTAGTACTATTTTGGGGTACACCGGACTTATTGCTTTAACTTCTATTTTATTTTTTATGGGGGTAATGGGAGAAAAAAGGAATTTTGGCGTTGTTTTTTGCGGGGTTTTGTTGTACGCCGTTCATCTGGCAGTTAAATTAATGTGTTGATTTTATTGTTCGAGTCGTTACGTTTAATTTTATTTTTACTGTATTTTTTTCTATCTTTTTTTATAACCTTTATTTAACAAATTTTTTTTTTTTTTGTTCCACTAGGGGACTTCACTTTGCGATCTGCTAATCACTTATATAATGCTTTGGTATACTTAGTATACCAAAGCATTATTGCCTGTCAGTGGCATGGCCTAATAGGCAGTTGCTGAAGGCAGACCTGGGGGCCTTTGTTAGGCCCCCAGCTGCCATGGAAACCCAACGGCGCCCCGCAATTTCTTTGTGGGAGCGCCGATGGGGTGACAGAGGGAGCTCCCCCCTTTGTCAAACACATTAGATGCCGCTGTTGCTATTGACTGCGGCATCTAATGGATTAAACTGCCTGAATCGGAGCGCGCTTCGATTGCGGCAGGAGCCAGGCTGTGTATTATAGCCGTGCTCCTGCCGCTGATCGCGTGGGTACACCGGCAGTACATACGCGATCAGAGGATGGATATATCCATCCTTATGCGGGAACTAGCTCCTGCATAGGACATATTAGGGTGTCACGATTCATCGAAACTTCGATACTGTTTCGATACCGTGCACCCTCGAACAGTTGAATATCGTTATTTCATGTATATATCGATACTAAGCTGGGCGGCCGCACAACTAAGTATTGTAATACATGTATGTAGTTAGAGCTGGGCTGCAGTTGTATAATACAGCTATTGCCCCGCTCCTGAGTCCTGACAAGAGCGCGCGCGTCATGATGCGACTGGCGCCGCACTATTGAGCGGCGGCACTGAAGACAGAATGTGGCGGGTGCACTGCTAAACACCTCCATTTTCTGTGTTCAGGTCCTGCGCCGCCGCTCATTAGTGCAGCGCCGGCCGCATCACCTCATGCTGACCGCGCGCACACACTTATTGTCAGGAGCGGGGCAACAGCTGTATTACAAATACGCAGTCACACTCTAACGTCGGAGCTCAGAGAAATCTCTCCTCTCAGCCGCTATTCCCCTGAATGCTGTGATCAAAGCTGACCGCGGCATTCAAGGGGTAAATGAGAAGGGGGGGATGCCCTTTGGTTCGCGTCACAGGCAATCGTGGGACGTACCATTATGGGCAGACAGCCCAGGGTCCTAATAACTGCCTGTGTACTATCAGTACACAGGCTAATGTACTGGCATATAGATATATGCCAGTACATTCAAGTTTAAAAATAAAAAGTGAAAAAAAAAACCATATTAGTAAAAGTAAATTTAAAAAAAATACACATTAAAATAAGTCTCAATACATAAGATATACACATGTTCGGTATCGACACGACCGTAATAAAATTTTACGTTGTTATAAAATAAAATAAAAACTCTTTTCTTTTCTTATTAATGTGAGGCACGAGGTATTCTGAATTTTGAACATCCATTTGCTTCACATTAATACTAATTAACCCCATCATGTACCTCACACATTAAACCAATGTTGTCCATTGACTGAGGAGCATGATGGGGTTAATTACTATTAATGTGAGGCACATGGAGATTAAAAATTCATCACACCACATGCATCACATCAGAAAATGGAAGAACATTTTTTTATTGTCGGCAAAAGTATCGAGTATCGCAATACTACACGAATCATCGGTATCTGAGTCCAAATTCTGGTATCGTGACAACCCTAGGATGGATATATCCATCCTTCGTCGTAAAGTCGTTGTGTATGGCTGGATTTAGCCAGAGTGGAGAGCAGTTACAAAGAGCATCTTTAACTCTGGAGGACCTCTGAGGTGGTGCTGCAGGGAGATTGAACGCTGCTGGGTTCCCCCACAGATTACAGTAGTTTGCTGGGTGTCTTTGCAATGGAACACCCTGTGATCAGATTATTGTTGTGGGACACTTCTAACAAAAAGGGATTTTCCAAAGCGTTTAACATATTTAAACTCTTATACCCTTGGCTTAATGTACTAAACACTGTTATCTGCATTTTATATAATGTACCTAACCATACAAATTTTTTAAAATGTTATGGGTTCTTTGCTTATTTTGAAAAAGGTACTTTTCTTACCCTGCACAATGGATATGTACACAGTACTCTTCAAATACGTGATAATCCATTTTTTATTTATAAAAACTTTATACGACTATTTCATCAAAACATTTCAATTGTATGTAAAAAAATAAAAAGCCCTTAATTTTTTTATTTGCAAAATTTTTGCAAATTTTTAAGTAGTTACTTAATTGTGTGAATGTCTTTTACAACTTTGGCACTTTGTCTACATGGTGATAAAAATAACCAAAATGCATATTACTTTTGGCTTACAGTATATGTTGTTTTGGGCATATGCAGTGTATATAATAGTGAATATAAAATTTATATGAAATATGTGAAATGTTTTTATATTTATAGGTAGCCAGATGCCTCCGCAACCTCCGGGTAGTCAATCAGAATCTAGTTCACATCCTGCCTTGAGCCAATCACCGATGCCGCAGGAAAGAGGTAACTAATCCCCAAAAAATTTTTCATAGCCTTTTCATACTATTTTAAATTCAGGTTTTGTATAGGTGGTTTCTTAGGTTTTAGAGAATTATCATCTGCATTTCTTGAATGTACTCTCAGCCACAAATCTATCTAGAGAGGGAAAACCTCTATGATATTAAAGCGGCTCTGTCACCACATTATAAGTACCCTATCTCCTACATAATCTGATCGGTGCTGTAATGTAGATAACAGTGGTTTTTATTTTGAAAAACTATCATTTTTGAGCACGTTATGAGCAATTTTAGATTTATTCTAATTCGTTTCTTAATAGACAACTGGGCGTGTGGGCATTGTAAAGAGAAGTGTATGATGCTGACCAATCAGCGTCATACACTTCTGGCCATTCATGTCCATTTGTACTTAGCACAGCGTGATCTTGCGAGATCACGCTGTGCTGTCACATACACCCACATTAACTTTACTGAAGTGTCTTGAGAGTGAATAGACATCACCTCCAGCCAGGACACAATGTCTATTCACACTCCCGACACTTCGGTAAAGTTTGGCACCGCACAGCGTGATCTCGGTGGTTAATTCTAAACATTATTTTACCCTGGAATCCCAAACAGGTATGTATGTATGTATGTATGTATAGATATAATCTGGTGTTAAACTGGTTGACAACATTTGTGAGGTTTTCAGAAGATTGTACTTGAATGCAAGGGCTTGCCCATTTTTAGTACAGCTGTGCAGTACTGATTTAGCCCCTTTAGGGTATGTGCACACGATATCGACCATTACGGCTGAAATGACGGAGCTGTTTTCAGGAGAAAACAGCTCCGTAATTGCAGACGTAGTTGCTCGTCCTCGCATTTTGCCAGGCGTCATTGACGGCCGTAATTTAGAGCTGTTCTTCATTGAATTCAATGAAAAACGGCTCAAATTACGTCCAAAGAAGTGTCCTGCACTTCTTTGACGAGGCAGTCATTTTACGCGTCGCCGTTTGAAAGCTGTCAAACGACGACGCGTAAATTACAGGTCGTCGGCACAGTACGTCGGCAAACCCATTCAAATGAATGGGCAGATGTTTGCCGACGTATAGGAGCCGTATTTTCAGGCGTAAATTGAGGCATAATACGCCTCGTTTACTCCTGAAAATAGGTCGTGTGAACCCAGCCTTATTCTCATGAGTCCAGGCAGTTGGACCCCTACCGATCAGAAAGTAATGGCATCTCAAAACTAGAATAAGAATATGTGCACATTAATTCCTTTAAAAATATTTACAAATAGATTGAATAAAAATAAAGTAAGTTGTGAGTGGTAAGCTTTGGTGGTTTACGTGGATAGATGTTTATCAATAAAGTTTAATTGAATTTCAATGTATATTCATTTAGTTCTAATTAATCACAAACATGAATATTAGCCGGTATTTTGTGGAATGTTTCCTTGGCATGACATGTTAATTTGAGCACTTAGCAATTAAGATACCTATTATTGTATTTGCCACACAGTTAGTCAAGGGTTTAAAAAAAAAAAAGGCCTGGGAGCCAAAGGCCAAAGTATTAGCAGTGACTGATGTCATAATCTTTGGGCCAAACTAGAAGAGAGAGAGAGATGGATCGTATTTTTCTTGTGCATACCGGCAAGAGTTTAATTGTCGGTTTTAAAACTTGATGCCAGATTCTCTGGAATGACGTCCGCTCTCTTTCCGATTCACTCTTCTGTGGTTAGACCATGTAGTTACTTTTAGCACAAAACATCTCTGTAAAGCATGCCAAGATTCTTTTTTTCCCCTCAGTCCCACAAATGATTTGTATGCTTCCCTGTTATGAATATCTGAATATTGCTTGACGTCCCACTTCAGGCATCCATGCATGAGCCACCTCTTTCTTAACACCACTGCACAATTTCCACTCAAACAAATGCTAAAGAAGGAATGTTGTAATCTCGGTGGAATGTGACCCAGTTTTTATAGGAAGCAACAAAGACGTTTAGTCTTTACTGTTCTGTGGTATTATAATTGGTGTTAAGCTTGTCTGTTACAGTGCAATGTGTTTCTAACTGGAGAAAGCACTTGGAAAGGGCAGGAAATAAGGCCTTCTAGAGTTGTCACAAATAACTGTGATTAGATTGTCAACTCATCCTTTATGGTGTTGTCTCATTATTGTTCAGTAGCAAATAAAGTTGCCTTCTTGGTGAGACTGAAGACGTTCAATCGGTATGGATCGTAAGAACCACAATGGCATTGCGAAAATATTTTTTTGACCATGTTAGTTGCTTGCATATTCTCCAGATTCACAGATGAAGGCAGGAACTAAAAAATTAAAAACCATCTTTAAAAGGATTTTCCAGTAAATTAGTTTCATGGCATATTCTATAAGACAGATCAGTGGGATATGCAAAATATAGAACCACACCAATCCTAAAAATAAGGGTGCCCCTATTTATAGTAGAGTCCATTGTAGTCTATGGTATTTACAGAAACGGCAAATCAATACCCATGCACAGCCTTTTCTGGAGCTGCTGAGACCCCACCGAACTGCTTTTTTTGGGCATTTCCATTGATTGGAATAAAAATATATTTGATTATTTAATTGGGCTTATCAATTTTTTTTTATCCACTTCTTATTCAAATGTTTGCATATTGAAGGTCAAAAGGGTTGCCTCAGGAGGACAATCCTTGCCCATATGGCCTATTAGGTCATATGGACGTCATAGAGGGAGGTTCCCTGCTCGGTACTCCCCTCTTTGTGCCACGATGGAGAGCTGTTCTGGAGGGCATGGCGCCTTCATGCGTTTCATGGACAGCCACTGCAGTAGAAATGGTAGCCTAGGTGATGTTTCCTCCGGTGATAACAGCTTATTACTGGAAGTGAGAGACACTGGAGCAGATATCTCTTTGTGAGAATTTACCACAATCCTAAAAATAAATGGGCTAAATAGTATAGGTCTATGGAAATTTTTTTACATAATGTAAAAGAACCGCTGAAGAACTAGCCTGAAAATCTATGTAAACTGTGTTATATTCTATGAAGCTTAAAATACCTACTACTAGGTTTGCACGATGCATCGAAACTTCAATACTGTTTCGATGCCGTGCACCATCAACCAGTTCGATAGCGTTATTTCATGTATTTCAACACTAAGCTGTGTGGCCGCACAGCTTAGTGTAGTACCACATGAATGTATGGGAGCAGGGCTGTGGCTGTGTAATACATGTACAGGGTTGGCCATTTATATGGATACACCTAAATAAAATGGGAATGGTTGGTGATATAAACTTCCTGTTTGTGGCACATTAGTATATGGGAGGGGGGAAACTTTTCAAGCTGGGTGTTGACCATGGCGGACATTTTGAAGTCGGAAGAAATGCTAGCACAGGCTTCCAGTATCCGTAGTTTCAGTTGCTGCACATCTTGTATCTTCACAGCATGTGTCAGGGTGTCAGGTCCGAGCATTCCTAGATGAACAGTTTCCTGGAAAGTGGATTGGTCATCGTGGGCCAGTTGAATGGCCCCCTAGGTCTTCCAATCTGACCCCCTTAGATTTTTATCTTTGGGGTCATCTGAAGGCAATTGTCTATGCTGTGAAGATACGAGATGTGCAGCAACTGAAACTACGGATACTGGAAGCCTGTGCTAGCATTTCTTCTGTGGTGTTGCTATCAGTGTGTGAAGAGTGGGAGAGGAGGGTTGCATTGACAATCCAACACAATGGGCAGCACTTTGAACACATTTTATAAGTGGTCAGAAACTTGTAAATAACTCATGAAAGAATAAAGTAACATTAAAACCAAGCACACCATTGTTTTTCTTGTGAAATTCTCGATAAGTTTGATGTGTCACATGACCCTCTTCCCATTGAAAAAACTAAAGTTGGATACAAAATGGCTGACTTCAAAATGGCCGCCATGGTCAACACCCAGCTTGAAAAGTTTCCCCCCTCACATATACTAATGTGCCACAAACAGGAAGTTAATATCACCAACCATTTCCATTTTATTTAGGTGTATCCATATAAATGGCCCACCCTGTATAATACAGATATTGCCCCGCTCCTGAGTCCTGACAAGTGCGGCCGCAGTCAGCATGAGGTGATGCGGCCGGCGCTGCACTAATGATTGCCGGCACTGAAGACGGAACATGGTGGGCGCACTGCAAAACACCCTCATGTTCTATGTTCAGTTCCTGCGCCACCACTCATTAGTGCAGCGCTGACCTCATCACCTTATGCTGATCACGCGCATTTATCGTCAGGAGCGGGGCAATGGCAGTATTACACAGCCGCAGCCCCGCGGTGGCGATCAAAGAAATCTCTCAGCTGTTGCGCTATTCACCATAATGTTGCGATCAAAGCTGACCACCGCAGTCAAGGGGTAAATGAGAACGGGTGACGCGATCGAGGGACATACCATACATGGGCAGACAGCTCAGGGTCCATTGAAGGACCCCAGGACTGTCTAACCATATTTCCTGTTGTTAGGGCATACTAAGGTATGTCCTAACAACTGCCTGTGTACTATCATAGATATATGCCAGTACATTAAAGTTTAAAAATAAAAAGTAAAAAAACATATTGATAATGTTAAATAAAAAAAAACACCACACATTTTTTTACGATAAACATTAAAATAAGTCTCAATACGTAAGATATACACATATTCGGTATTGTTGCAACCATAATAAAATTTATAGCGTAATTTATGATGTTTACGCTGTTATAAAATAAAAACTGCTTTCTTTTACTTATTAATGTGAGGCACGAGGTATTCTGAATTTTGAACCTCCGTGTGCCTCACATTAATAGTAATTAACCCCATCATGTACCTCACACATTAACCCAATGTTGTCCATTATGACTGAGGAACATGATGGGGTTAATTACTATTAAAGTGAGGCACATGGAGGTTCAAAATTCATCACACCACATGCCTCAGATCAGAAAATGGAAAAACTTTTATTTGTTGTCAAAAGTATCGTTTTGGTATCGAGTATCGCAATACTACACATAGTATCGGTCCGAAGTCTAAATTCTGGTATTGTGACAACCCTACCTTCTACCAGCTCAGTCACCTACATGGATGGGGAAATAGGTAACAAAAAGACAAAAGTACTTAGGATTTTCTTTAATTGGCCACAGTCTTTGCAAAGGTTATACAGTACATTTCAAACCAAAAGAAACTATATTTTGAGAACAAGGACAAGAATTCCTCAACACTGGGTTAGAAATAAATTGCTCTGATGTTCCATTTTTGATGTGAATTGCATTACATAATAAGCCACTAAGGTCATTATGTTAGAAAAATCCTTGCAGTGGACCAGCAAATGAATCTCTAGCTGGAGGAAATGTAAGGAAATTCCTTCTCCTGTGCCAACCACTGAACGATATATTTCTCTTTCATTAAGAGGTTCTTCAGCAGCTGCAGCATGTATTATACAGTTTCCCAGCTGCTGCAGAACATAAAAATACAGCTGCTGCAGACCTTTACCTTCTTTATAATAAGGATGAGAGTGTTTCATATTAATCCTTAAATAAATGGTTGACAAGAAGATTCCAATTTCTCTTCAAAGAGGTATTGCAGCAGTTCAGGTTTATATTATTAAAGAAAATAATGTACTTCTATAAATTATCATTAATATTAGAAATAACCTTGGAGTTCGGTGACATGTATAAATGCATTCAGCCTGCGCTTCTGATCTTATCATTTACAGTACTGATTGTATTATCATATATTTTATTTATATGCCGAATTTAGTTATAATCATCATATTTTTCACATGATTTTTCTGTTTCTTTGCATTAAAACATGTTAAACTCTGCATTAGGTATCATTTTCCATACATTTTTCAAATTTATGCATAAACTTCATCTTTGCCAGACCGTGGCTTCACTACCACAAAGGTAGAGCACACAACTGCTATGTGGCCCCCTTGGAGAGGGGGCCCTGCACTCAAATGCTTGCCATTACACAGCATATGGTGTACGGATTTATGTATCTCTCCTTGAGTTTTATACTAGCGGTATATGTAGCTCTCATGGAGTTTTATACTAGCTGTATATGTAGCTCTCATGGAGTTTTATACTACCTGTATATGCAGCTCTCATTGAGTTTTATACTAGCTGTATATGTAGCTCTCATGGAGTTTTATACTAGCTGTATATGTAGCTCTCATGGAGTTTTATACTAGCTGTATAAATCCATATGCAGTGAGGTCTCCAGTGATGGCTGCAGACATCCAGGATTTTATCATTTAACTCTACGACTGTTTAAAGGGAAGCAGGAGATCTGGAGCTCTATGTTTAAAAAAAACAGAGCTCTGTCCCCTATGAAAATATAGTATGAAATGATGGTGGACGTTAACAATAATTCAGTATTAAAAAATAAATATGCACGCATGAAAATCATGGAAAGGCAGTTTCTAGGAGATTTCTTTAAAAAACAACTTTTAAAAAAATTAATTTTAAGTCCCTTTATATTGTTTTACCTTTATTTAAATTATAGGTTACATGCCTGGAGTCCAAAGAAACCATCAACTGTCTCAGTATGGACCTCAACAGACTGGACCCCCTATGTCGCCTCATCCGTCTACCGGGGGTCAGTTGCATACTGGTATGGGCAGCTTTCAACAGGGAAACTCCACTGCCAATTATGGACCACAGGTGAACCAGTATGGACAGCAAGGCAAGTTTTAAACTTACAAATACATTTCATCCCTTTATATAAGTTTCTTTAGTACTCTTTTTTCTCATTTTTATTATAAGGTAGTGTTTTAAAATTATACAATATTCCAATTATTGATCCCTTATTCACCTGATGAATAATCTTCTACGGACTTCTGTATTGTTAGTACTGGGTGGTGTCAATTTTATTTTTAGTAGTATACAGTAATAGTATAATATCCTTAATAATCATTCCTTGTCCAGACTACATACATGTAAAATTATTGTTACAATATGATTACATTAACAAAAATTCAATCCCTTGGCTAAATATAAATGACACATAAAATATTTACATTAGGGCAGTTAGATGTTAAATGATCAGTCTCATCTGCAGGGTTTCCCCCCTGGGAGAAGCAGTTGGCTGCTGGTTTCTGCTTTAACAAATGCCAGTCTGGGCCTACATCTACAAGTGTGTGGGCACCCGGACTTGGCTTTGTGACACGTCCAGCTGACATGGGCCAGCCAGGCAGCTGCTGGATTCATTGTCTTTAATGTTTAGGGCCATCTGTTTTCTGTCAAAGTCCTCGCCAGTGAATTGCTAATCCATTAGCAAAGCATAGGAAGATGACTGGCCTCCTTATTCCTGGATTTCCCTCTGTGCTATTTCATGTATTAGTCTTTGGTTTAGATTAAGATGTTTACTCTGTTTTAGTTTTACACTAGTTATTGTAGGGACGTTTAGAATAAGTCAGTGTGGTCAAGTATAATGTGGAAGTTGCAAGTTCGTTCCCCTTTTTCGTACGATATATATTTCTGTCATTGCTTATGGTGTGTATTACAAAAATTATAGAGAGTTTTGAGATTATATTATTAAAATAGATTATTATGGAAATAGTTTTCTAATCGAATGTTGTGGAAAATAAATGCAAGATCTGGGCAGGGAGTTCTTTAGGACTTCCTATGGTACAATAAGGAAAGAGAATCTAATAGTAGTTAATATTTACGTAGTGGTCTCTTATACCTAGGAGCATTATACTGTAAAATGTTTCTATCAAGTGCACATAACATTCAACCCAGCCCAAATAGGACATTCACGTTGCGTTTTGTCCTTCCGTTGGAGGTATTGAAAAGGGGACGTTGAGTTCTGCATTGCATATAAGACTCTGATGCTGATTGGACCTTGTATGAGCCACGCTGAAATGCTGAGGGGTCCTGTTGGGTACAAGCGGAGCAGTGAGCATGCGCCTCTTAATAAACCTGTAGCATCTTACTCCAGCGGAGCAGTGACTAAGACTGGCGTATAAAATGCCAGTCCTAGTAAATCTGCCCCTAAATATCAATCAATAAGTAGTTGGCACATAGGATAGACTGCCTCTGCAGAAAGGAAAAAAAGTGGCGCCTAAATAGCACCAATCATCTGGGGTTCTTGCGGCATTATTTGATGTTTATATGAAACTTATTTACAGATATGTTATTGGACATTTTCCATTGAAGTCTATTATTCAATCTTCACGTTGATGAATTTCTTACTAATCCTGCTATGAATGTCTCATTTTTGTGTCTACCATATATGTGTTGTTTACTGTGAGAGCCCATTTGGACACACCGTACCACAAGGACTGGCATCTAACTCCACGGATATCCTTATACAATTGTTGTGCCTGTCCTGCATAACCATAAGCTGAGCAGCATATCTACATACAGTGGGTTTACTACAAAACGGCTCAGCCCATGAGCCTGCTCCATACACCCCCTCCCCCGCGCCTGACGTGAGCCGTATCCATACGGCGGATGTCGGGAAGGGGTTAAAAACCCAACGCATGAAGGAGAGGCACCTTTTCTATTTCTGGGGTCTAGTGTTAACCATTATTCTGTATTGCAGTAAATAAGCTAGAACTCACCTCCACTCATTTATACCAAATTGAGACAAATACTCGAATTCGTGTGAGGTCAGTTTTTTTTTTATTTCTGGAGAGTTTTGGCTTTCAATGTCACTCCAATATCAGTTAGGTTGCCAGGAGAACTATTGAATATAAAGGAATCCATTCTGTAACTTTTATTATATATTGTTGCTATAAAATGATGATATTTAGAATTATAATCAATGTGAAGTTGGTTACTACATTTTTGTCATAGCTAGATACAGCTACATTGTTGCATTTCACTATATATATATATATAGAATTCTTTAGGTGTTAGATTATCAAGCATTCTAGAGCTAGACACGTAAAAGTCAGTTTACACTGATCAATTATTGTTATAATTCTTAATGATCATAACTAGAATTGCCCAGTGTGAGTGGAGGAGTAGATGAAACAATGAAATTATTATACCACCATAAAAATCAACAACATTGGGGGCGCAGTTTGTAAATATAACTTCAAGTGACACGTTTTTTTTTTTTATATATAAAGGATTGCCCTGCATATTTACAATTGATGCCTACCATACAGTTCTTGTGAGAACTGTGGCTAAGCAGCAATGGTGCATCGGCTGGGAGGAAGCTCCATCCTGTCAACTGCTAACATTGTCCTGATGGAAAGATTTTTCAAAAATAATTGTGTAAAGACACATCAAATGGTTATTTCCATATTATAAAGTTATGGCATATCACTAGAATATACCATCACCTTATGAGGAGTAAGGATCTGACCTCTGGGACCACCATCCATCCTAAGAATGAAGGGGCTGCAGTACTAATTTAGCGATGCGTCCCTTTCTAAGTCTTCTTTGCATAGTAGTGCACCCAGCTGTACAGGTAACTGCAGCTGGCCCCATTTACTTGCTAAATGCTTGCCTGGCCCCTTCATTCTCAGGATCGATGGGGGCCCTGAGTGGTCGGACCCCCACCTGAGAGATGGCATATCCTAGTGATGTGCCATAACTTAATAAGATGGGAATAACCCTTTAAGCAGGCATTTATTAGATCGGGTTATTTTAGAAAGGAGAAGACAAAAACTAAATTTAATAATAATTGTTCTATTTCATGTTTATTTTAAAGAGGCTCTGTCACCAGATTTTGCAGCCCCTATCTGCTATTGCAGCAAATAGGCGCTGCAATGTAGATTACAGTAACGTTTTTATTTTTAAAAAACGAGCATTTTTGGCCAAGTTATGACCATTTTTGTAGTTATGCAAATGAGGCTTGCAAAAGTCCAAGTGGGTGTGTTTAAAAGTAAAAGTCCAACTGGGCGTGTATTATGTGCGTACATCGGGGCGTTTTTAATACTTTTACTAGCTGGCCGTTCTGATGAGAAGTATCATCCACTTCTCTTCAGAACGCCCAGCTTCTGGCAGTGCACAGACACAGCGTGTTCTCGAGAGATCACGCTGTGTCGTCACTCACAGGTCCTGCATCGTGTCACACGAGCGAGGACACATCGGCACCAGAGGCTACAGATGATTCTGCAGCAGCATCGGCGTTTGCAGGTAAATCGATGTAGCTACTTACCTGCTAACGCCGATGCTGCTGCAGAATCAACTGAAGCCTCTGGTGCTGATGTGTCCGACACGATGCAGGACCTGTGAGTGACGTCACAGATCTGCACTGCCAGAAGCTGGGCGTTCTGAAGAGAAGTGGATGTTACTTCTCATCAGAACGCCCAGCTAGTAAAAGTATTAAAAACGCCCCGATGTACGCACATAATACACGCCCAGTTGGACTTTTACTTTTAAACACACCCACTTGGACTTTTGCAAGCCTCATTTGCATAACTACAAAAATGGTCATAACTTGGCCAAAAATGCTCGTTTTTTTTAAAATAAAAACGTTACTGTAATCTACATTGCAGCGCCTATCTGCTGCAATAGCAGATAGGGGCTGCAAAATCTGGTGACAGCGCCTCTTTAAGTTGGAAGAGAGGTTTGTTACTATGAATAATTATTGGTTCTCTTATACAGTCCGCGTATGTTATATTTAGATGCATAAAACCAGATTTATACAGAAAAAAAAACTGCGTTCTAGCCCCGTAAAGAAATATGGCTTGTAATTTACATTGTTTTGGGTTGGAAGACGACCGCAAAACCTTTCATCTCTTGTATGTGTCAATCTACCGCTCTCCGAATCACTGAGTGCAATGTCTGTCGTTATTTGGACAGAATGCCTAATATCACTTGCCAGATTCTTGACACAAGCTTATAATAAGCAATGCTGCATATGAAGAGCTCAAGGTGCATTTTCCCTTCCTAAAATAACTAAATAAATAAAAAGATCAGTGATGGCTTTGATTTGAAATCTGGCGTGCTGCCTTACAGGCCTAGTGAAGTTCCGTAGTAAGTTTTATACAAAAATGAATGTAGGTTAACTTACGCCCTCAAGCTTTTATCTGTTTTTTCCTCGAAAAGCTTTGTGCATTTTTAGTATTCCCGATTTTAACCTCTTCACTAAAGTGCTTGAGTACTCTGATTAAGTGATTGATGTCTAGAAATGTTGGCAGGGGGTTCATGCTGCAGGCTGGAGATGCTGCTTTAGCTGTAATAAATTAAACGAAAATACCCAGTTTCATGCCTATGGCTTTTTGGAGGCTGCTTTTGTAAAAGGACATTGTAGTGAAGATTGTCTTATAGATGTATTTTATACATATCTGTCCCAATTTTTGAAGGGTCAGTCCTTCTTTTGGATCACATGTCTTGATCACGCTTTACTAGCCATACTTTTTTTTAATCAGGTGTATGGCTTGTATAGCGATACATTATGCAGTAATTTTGTGATTTACCGATAATGTAGCAAAGTTCACAGTCTATCATCTATCAGGACCCATTGATGCCAGATGAAATGCCAGAGATATTTTACTATAATTTCTTCTGTTAACACAATTTATGTATGTAATCATTCTAATATTGTTCTATCTTTATTATTTAAGGAAATTACTCAAGACCACCATCATATACTGGAGTACCAAACACAAACTACAGTGGTCCTGGTCCAGGCATGAACATTAATGCAAACAGCCAGATGCACGGACATGGACAAAGTAGCTCCATGAACATGGGAAGAATGCCTGGGAATGCTGTACAGAACAGGCCGTATCCCGGAAACATGGGCAGTATGACTCCCAACTCTCAACAAGGAGGTGCAGGGATGGGCCCACCTATGCCAAGTGTGAACCGTAAGGCGCAGGAGGCAGCAGCAGCAGTGATGCAGGCGGCTGCTAATTCTGCACAGAATAGGTATGTTTGGTGAAGTGTTTGGCATGTAATGCCCATTGTGATACTGTTTTTCTGCACATTCTGCCTACAGCCAAGCAACAAACAATACTATAGTCTGAAGTCTAACTGGAAAACACTTAAAATGGTTATAATAGTTACAGCACAATGTAAAAAAAAATTCTCTCTCTAGTTACAGTTTAGTAAATATATTAGGGCGGATTTACTAAGACTGGTGTTTCATATGGCAGTCTTAGCTTAAAGCCCGCAGGAGTCATATTTTTCACATATTCGGTTGTCCACGCGCCACAGAGTAAAATCTACGTCAGCCAGAAGCTGACATAGATTTCCACTAGAATTGATGCCAGTATCTGTAGTAAATTATAGTAAATACGTCAGACCGCCCCTACCGCTAAGCTACGCCCACTTTTTAAAAATTTACTTTTCTTATACTTTTTATTTTACTTCGATTAACCAGTTCAGGACCGGGCTATTTTGCGCCTTCAGGACCAGACACCGTTTAGCCATTTTTAGCACGTGTTAGTTAAATGACTATAACTTTTTTATTTGTTGGGCTAGCGACGTGATTTTTGCGACGTTTTTTCCGTAGACAATGCAGGTTTCTTTTTTTTATCGTTTTTATACACACCTTTTTTGCTATTTTAGAATTTTTATTCATAAAGTTTGAAAATAATAGTAAAAAAATAAGCTTTTTTATGTTTCAGCTATTTTATTGGGTAATAACATAGTTTTACCCTAAAATAGACCTATTATTTGTGATCGTCATTGTCTACCGTAAATTTTTATATATTACATGTCTATATTAGGGTAATTGGGTCAGCGCTAGCGTTACAAAAATGATTGGCGGGGGGGGGGAACGTTTTTTTTTGGGGTGGGTATTTTATGTGTATATATTATTTAAATGTGCAGCCCCAGTTACAGGGGAAATCAGCCCTCTCATAGACGATTGTCACTAATAGGGCTGTGCTGGGTCTAGTAAGACCCAGCAGCAGTCTGTCAGTAACGGCACCCGGCGATCATGTGACCAGTCACATGAACACCGGGAGGAATAGAGGCAGCGGCGTGTATATTCCTATACACAGCATTCATTGAGCGCTGTGTAAAAAGACATCGGAGAAGACAGAAGCAGCAAAAGCTGCTCCTATCTTCTCATCAGGGTCCCCGGCAGTCACTGACAGCCGGAGACCTGACATTCAGCTGCCCGATCGTGCGGGCAGCAAGTTAAAAGCCGAGCCGTAAAAAGTCTATGGCTCGGGTTTTAAGGACCCTGACCACTGGCCGTAAAAATACAGCCAGAGGTCGGGAACCAGTTAATGTATATTTTTTTGCTCCACTAGGGGACTTCTCAAAGCATTTGTTTGATTGATTTTATAACGCTTTGGTATACTTCAATTACTAAAGCATTTCGGCCGGTCAGGGTAAAGTGTATTGGTATGTGCCTCTGGTATGGTATGGCAACCTGGGCGACTTTGTTAGGCCCCCTAACTGCCATGGCAGCCCATCAGCAGCCTGCAATTGCATTTGCAGGCCACCGATGGGTGACAGTGGGAGCCCCCCTCCCTCTGTAAACTACTTTAAAATGCTGTGGTCGCTATTGACCACAGCATTTAAGGGGTTAAATGGAGTTCTCTCTGATCTCGGAAGTTGCAGCGGATGCCCGGCTGCCAGTCACAGCCAGGCTCCCACATCTATCAAGCTGCGATAGCTTGTTTGTTCTGTAGAGACTGCAGATTCTACTTGTCCCGGTTGCAGTTTGTTCAAATCTTCCATACAACCTCTATAGCATTTATCTCCTTCCTATACGTATTCGGCATCTCCTTCACCTTCCCTATTTTAACGGGGACCCGGCCATGGTGAAATCCAAGACCGAAAGGTTGCAAGCCATTGTCCATTGCAGTGCTATTCGGTGGGGAAAAGGCCATTGAATTTCATGTTTTAGATAGAAGAATAGAGTTAGGATTAAAGAAACAAACTTCATTGAAACAAATATCAATGCTTCCCCTCGTGTACCTATGTTAGGTCTGCCACATAGGGTCTGTCGAAAATTTGTCTTGCCCTGTACAGTAACAATATTGCCTTTCATCTGTTTAGGGTTTTAAGATGGTTTTGAAACACCAGTATGTGAAAACTGCACACATAAAAGGTTGCAGATAAATGGTGGTTTCCTCTGGCAGAGTTCTGAAGTCATTTGTGTGTCACTGTTGGACATAAGATTTTTCATTCAGGTTTGCTTGCAGCATCAGTTGGGTCGCAGTTTGTCATCACACGTTTATGCCATTGCAAATAATTTTCATTACATCTTTACTGTAGAGAATACATCCGTTTATGTTGTCTTGTGGAACATAAAAGGACACTATCAATTCCAGTTGTGCGACTAACGTTTAATTGGTAGGTTTGTAGTCGGCTATTTTTTCAATCATGCTTACGTACTACATTTTATTTTCCATTCATCAAAACTCCTGGGCCTAGATAATCTAAAAGCAAAAAATAAAGTCACAAAGTCTAGAGGCTAAAAGTGGTAATTAGTAATCATATCTGAAGTCCACATCAAAAGCCCATTTTCAGGATAGATCTAGACCCTATGTTACCACTGTAGCCCCGCTTAAATACAGTTGTGACAACATAACCTTTCCCTATATCATAAACTATAGACGTGACCTAACAACCTTTGAGCAATGACCAAGCAACTGCAAACCTGAATCAAGGGATTAAATTACAGAGTTTATTTAAAGGGAAAGTCCACCTTCGCAAATATTTTTGAAAATAGTCTAAATTTAATGTAATTTTTTTTTCAGTTATACTCCCTTCTATCATAGTTACATAGTTTATAAGGTTGAAAAAAGACGAACGTTACTAACCTAAAGTCTAACCTATAATCCTACCATGTTGATCTAGTGGAAGGAAGAAAAAAAAATGAGGCCAATGCATATTGCCTCATTAGAGGAAAAATACCCATAACTTGCAATATTATATATTTCAAGCAAGGCATCCAGGTCATCCTTAAACTTGCTCAATGAACCAACCGTCACAACATTGTGTGTCAGAGCGTTCCAAAATCTCACTACTCTTACAGTAAAGAATCCCTGTCTGTAATGTGGTGAAACCTTTTCTCTAGATGTAGAGGATGCCACCTAGGAGTAAAATGATCATTAGAAAGATCTCTGTACTTTCCATTTATATATTTATACTTTGTAATCAGATCTGTCTTTTTTTCTAAACTGAACAACCCCAAGTTTGATAACCTTTCTTGGTATTGCAATCCACCCATTCAATTAATCAAAAAGGTTGCCCTCGTTTGTACCCGCTCTAGTTCACCTATGTCCTTCTTATATGCAGGTGCCCAAAATTGCTCACAATATTCCATATGTGGTCTGACTAGTGATTTGTATAGAGGCAAAATTATATTCTTGTCATGTGCATGATTTTATCTACCTTGGCAGCAGCTGCCTGGCACTGGTCGCTGGAGTCAAGTCTCCTGTCAACCAATATCCCGAAGTCTTTTTCTGTAGCAGTGTATTCAGTGTTTTACTATTTAATATATAATTACAGAATTTTTTATGTTCGGCACAAGTTCATAACCGGACATTTATCCACATTAAACTTCTTTTGCCATTTCTATGCCTAGACCTACATCTTCTCCAAATCTTTCTGCAGTATTGTAGTATCCACCTCTGTGTTGATTGCTTTACAGAGCTTCGTATCATCTGCAAATATTGACATTATGCTCCGTAAGCCCTCTACAAGGTCATTAATAAACATAATAAAAAGATCTGTCCCCTACTTTTTGCTAACCTACCATATATAGCAAGAAGTAGGGAATAGATGATAGGGAGTATAACTGCCAGATAATACTACACATTGTTTGTATATAGTGGTTAGACACAAAATGGCAGGGACATTTTTAATTAACCATTTGTAAAGTTGTCACTTTTTTGTAAAAAATGGTTGGGAAGGTAGATATTTTAAGGCATCTTTAAAGGGTCCTTGTAGAACTACACTAGTAAGTTATCTCCAACACACTGACTAAATGGCCCCCAGAAGTGCTGAATTGGGAACACGTTGCATAATAGATATACACTATATGGATAAAAGTATTGGGACACATCTCTTAATCATTCAACTCAGGTGTTTCATTCAGTCTCATTCCCACAGGTGTATAAAACCAAGCACCTAGCCATGTAATCGCCTTTACAAACATTTGTGAAAAAATGGGTCATTCTAAAGAGCTCACTGAATTCCAGTGTGGTACCGGCATAGGACGCCATCATTGCAATAAGTCAGTTCGTGAAATTTCTTTCCTCCTAGATATTCCGCGATCATCTGTGAGTGGTATTATTGCAAAGTGGAAGCATCTAGGAACTGCAACTCAGCCACAAAGTGACAGAGCGGGGTCGCCAAGTGCTGTGACACATAGTGCATAAAAGTCGCCAACGCTCTGCTGACTCATGAACTAAACCTCCCCTGGCATTAACATCTGCACAAAAACTGAGTCTGGAGCTTCATGATATGGGTTTCTATAGCCAAGCACAATGGCAAGCGTCAGATGGAGTAGTGAATAGCAGTCCGCCACAGGTCTCTGGAGCAGTGAAAACGTGTTCTGTAAAGTGATAATTTACGCTTCTCTATCTGCCAGTCTGATGTACGCATCTGGGCTTGTCGAATGCCAGGAGAACGTTACCTGCCAGACTACATTGTGCTATATGCAAAGTTTGGTGGAGGAGGGATATTGTTACGAGGTTGTTTTTCAGGTTTTTTGCCTAGGCCCCTTCGTTCCAGTGAAAGGAAATCTTCAGGCTTTAGCATACCAAGACATTTTGGACAAGTGCATGCTTCCAACTTTGTGGGAACAGTTTGGGGACTGCCCTTTTCTGTTCCAGTATAACTGTGCCCCAGTGCACAAAGCAAGGTCCATAAAGGCATGGTTGGGTGAGTTTGGTGTGGAAATACTTGACTGGTCTGCACAGAGCCATGACCTCAACTGGATTGAACACCTCTGGGATGAACTAGAATGGAGATTGCGAGCCAGGCCCTCTCATCCAACATCAGTGTCTGACCTCACAAATGCTGTTCTGGATGAATGGGCTAAAATTCCCACGGACACTCTAAAGTCTTGTAGATAGGCTTCCCAGAAGAGTGGAAGCTGTTTTAGCTGCAAAGTGGGGGACCAATTCCATATGAATGCCTATGGTTTTAGAATAGGATATCCTAAAAGCTCCTGTAGGTGTTAATGTGTAGGTGTCCCAATACATTTGTCCATATAGTGTATGTAGCAGATCCCATCACTGACCTCTCTTTGTTGTTCTTCCACTATAAATGCATGGGATTCCTAAGGGAACTTTTACATGTGGGATATTTACCGCTGGAGTCATTTACAACAATAGCCAGATGTTACATTGTTATGAATGTGACTTTTAAAAATCCTCTTCAAACAATGCTGTTGAAAACCATATGACTTTTAACCATATGTTGCATCTTTTTAAAACAGAGACATGCGCTATTCCTCATATCTTTGACACATTTTTACCTAAAGAAAAACTAATAATAAAAGTGAGTTAAAAATGCACAGTAGCGTGACCGTTTTACATAGAACACATTACACAAAAAAAAAGGTTTTTAAATATTTAGGTATGTAGGTAAAAAAAATTACCCCAAAAACACCACACTTAGGCCTCATGCACACGACCGTATTTTTTCCCACCCGTAAATACTGGCGTAAATACGGGTCCGGTGTCACACGTATTCGACCCGTTTTGCACCAGTATTT
The DNA here is from genome assembly GCF_050947455.1 of Rhinoderma darwinii. Lineage (NCBI taxonomy): Eukaryota > Metazoa > Chordata > Amphibia > Anura > Rhinodermatidae > Rhinoderma > Rhinoderma darwinii. The sequence continues at coordinate 300,903,451 of NC_134690.1, read as the reverse complement.
ACGGACCCGTGCCCGTAAATATGGGTCCGGTGTCACCCGTGTTCCACCCGTATTTACGGGCACGTTTTTGGCGGCAAAATAGCACTGCACTAATCGGCAGCCCCTTCTCTCTATCAGTGCAGGATAGAGAGAAGGGACAGCCCTTTCTGTAATAAAAGTTAAAGAAATTCATACTTACCCGGCCGTTGTCTTGGTGACGCGTCCCTCTCTTCACATCCAGCCCGACATCCCTGGATGACGCGGCAGTCCATGTGACCGCTGCAGCCTGTGATTGACCTGTGATTGGCTGCAGCGGTCACATGGGCTGAAACGTCATCCAGGGATGGCCAGGACGTCGGGCCGGATGTCGAGAGGGACGCGTCACCAAGACAACGGTCGGGAGACCAGACTGGAGGAAGCAGGAAGTTCTCGGTAAGTATGAACGTCTTTTATTTTTATTTTTTACAGGTTGCTCTTTATTCTGATCGGTAGTCACTGTCCAGGGTGCTGAAAGAGTTACTGCCGATCAGTTAACTCTTTCAGCTCCCTGGACAGTGACTATTTACTGACGTCGCTTAGCAACGCTGCCGTAATGACGGGTGCACACATGTAGCCACCCGTCATTACGGGAGCTCCATAGACTTCTATGGACTGTCCGTGACGTTATTACGGCCTGAAATAGGACATGTTCTATCTTTTTTAACGGCACAGGCACCTTCCCGTAAGAAAACGGTAAGGTACCCGTGGCCAATAGAAGTCTATGAGCCCGTTATTACGGGTCGTAATTACGACCCGTAATAACGGGCGTTTTTTACGGTCGTGTGCATGAGGCCTGAGACCATGCTTTGTTCTGAGAAAAGAAAAGGGAACCCCCACCTTAAATAAAAATATTAACTAACATTTGGAGACTGTAAGTTTCAGAAGAACCACAAAAAAGAAAAAAAACATGTATTTTTATGCAGTTTGTCCTGCAGTTTTTGTGGTGCGATTACGGCAACTCTTCCTGCCACACAACCACCTCAGCTTTTTCAAATTTTGAGTGGAATCAGTGGACATTGGCACACTGTGTATGCTGAATGCCACATGTTTTTCCTTTCAGGCCTTTAAGCCCCATGCGCACGGCCGTGCCCTTAATAGTGGTCCGCAAATATGGGTTCGGACAGCCACACGCATTTTTGGCCCGTGCTCCCATATAAAGGCCCGTGCTCCCATTTTTGGCCCGTGCTCCCATATAACGGCCCGGACACCTTCCTGCAAATATACGGGAAGGTGTCCGTGGTCAATAGAAATGAATGGGTCCGTAATTGCAGAGCGTACTTATGGTCTGCAATTATGGACAAAATCTACAGTTGTGTGCAAGAGGGCCTTATTCAGTATTTTTGTGTAAAAAGTTAAAGAGCCCTGTCCTAGCGGCAAAATATCTTTAAATAGTCAAGTACTGCACATCCTTTTGAAACTTTTAAAATAATTGTGTTGCCTGGCAATTTACTCACTTCTCCTTACTATAGCCTTCATTTTGGAGAATCTAAACAGTTTTTATTTTTTTATTTTTACTAAAATACTACAAATCCTTTTTACATAGGATGTAAAATATGTTAATATCTATCGATGAATTACTCGTCAAAAATTGAGCGCTCCACACGCCAAAAGTTAGAAAAATATTGTTAAAATATGGCTACGATTTCTACATCCGATCACCTTAGGAGGCCCTAAAAACAAAAGTTTCTTTAGAAAGATTCTGTCAGCATTCCCTATCAAGCTTTCCTTGTATTATAAAATGTTACTTGACTATTCTCTGAAGTTTTTTTGCTGGTGGATGTTAATTGGCTCATTTGATTAAAGTGCATATCCAAAGTAGCCTGTTCTTTTGTCCTGCTTTAGGCCACAATACATTAGGTCGCCTGCTTATCCCAGCCAGTCTGGGGCTGGCGGACGCACCATGTTTTCCTCACAGCATCCCAACTATGGCAACTCTCAGGTTCCAATGATGCATCAACCTGATCAGTACGGGTAGGTAGAACTGTCCTGGCTTTGGGACCCTGGGCATTAGTTTGTTTTGTTTGTCTACATTTTATTTTTATTTTTTGCTTTTTCTTTGCCTCTTTGTGGCATGTATTCCCTGCCATGGTGTGTTTGCTAGCAGTGGAAGATTTACAACTAACCTGCAAGTTGTGCTGTTACTAACCTGGATTATGGGAAGTGCATGTCTATTAGGCATTGCCACAACATCCTGCATGGCTCATGGTCATTCTACCCTTCATGCCTGCAAGGGTGGCTGTGATGGTCCCTCACAAGAACTGTGCCTCTCATTTCACTTGTTGCCTTTTGTGATTGTCATATTGTATGTTTTTGTCTGAGAAAAGTGTTTTGTGACATACATGGTTACCATGAATGCAATGTTTTCTGCTCCGGTTACTCAGAACTGACTTTTTCAAGAAAGTATCTTTGACCTTGAATTTATAGATAGCGCAGTGTTTTTCAATCTCTCTATGCTTTTAAAAGAGGACAATGATCTTGTCTTTTTCTAGAAAGATTAGAAATGCTTTTGTATTTGTTGCTTCTTCTCAAGTCATTTATGTGATTTGTCAGTTTCTGATTTCTTTAGGTCACACTGTTATCATTCATAGAGACTAAAGCGCTGAGAAGAAAACACTTATTTAACCTTTTGTTTCGGGTCATAGAACATTAGACATAAAAGAGAAAAATTCACATTACATGTCATCACATAAGGAGCATGTAGCATTCATGGCATATGTTTTTTTTTTTTAAATAATAATTTTACTATTGTGGAATATGTGAAATAAATCTCACTTTTTTATTTTAGTTTTGCCTTCTTGCTTTTACTTAATTTCCTTTTACTTTTGTTAGTCTATATCTATAGCTCATTTCAACAGGATGATCATATAACTTTGGAATCTGATCTGTCCAGTCTCATTTTTGGCCAAATGAAACTAAATTAGTACATCTGGTGCTCAGGGTCTCACTCACGCATTCAAAAGGGGGAGCCGTCTCTGCGCCATGTTTCTGTTCTTTAGAAATTTATTTAAATCTTTGATAATCAAGATGTTCTGAGTTCATCCTACTATTCATGGTGTGGTGGAATGTAGTTGAGTGAAATGTAAATTTGTACCCAAGGTTCATTATTTTAACTTTACGTTTTGTCTGCTTCATTCTGGTTGGCATTATTTCCTGCTACACTCCAATCTCCATCATCATTTCTTAAAGAATCATTGTATTTGGAAGTGTATTATGTTGTACTTGATTGTCTAAAGCTGGCCATACAGTAGTTAATTTGGACTTGTTGTTCATAGTCGGTCTGGTTAAAATGTCATTAACTGTGATAGATATGTGCAATGTCGGTGAATAGATGGAAGTGAATTCTGTTTGTGATGAAAATAGCGCATGCAAATTGGCTCTGATCAATTGTTCATTATTTCTGAAATATGTCTAATATTACACCTAAAGAAGAGTCACAGAAAATATCCCACATGTCCCATCTACTTTTTGGCAGATATTTGCTTTCGGTCACTGATATAGCATTTTGTGTCACGAAGCGGGACAATAGATATGGTCTAAATCTGTAATTGCAAACAACTATAATCACTAGTGTATGGCCAGCTTAAGGTCTGGGCTGCACAACAACTTGTCCAGGCCCATTGATTTGCATTTATCTGCACATGACCATGACCTAGGGCCACATGGAAGTTTCCATTTCTGGGCCCAGCATAATAATATGATAATTACGACAAAATCGAAATCGTAGAAAATATGAATGAACTTATGTGGTTTTAAGAAGCATCTTGTAATTTACTTGATGGATTGATTTTATGTAAATAAATATATTAATGCACATGTTATCTGTTTAGCCCATTTTAACTCGCACAATTTTGTATAAAATGGGTGCAGAAAAGCTATAAAAATATGTAAAAGCTTTTCACTGTGTAGCATTACAGACTTAATTCCAAGAAGATTCAAGCCCTTTTGTTAACTCTTACTGTTTCATCTTATGAGCAAAATATCACACATGGACTCATATACTGTAATTATTCTCTTGGTTATTATTCCATATCTCACGACAGTCTCCCACGACATCATATATATTTCATGGTTGACTTATAGACCACAAATTACCAGTTAGACTTCTTCTAATTTTTATTGTTACAATTTAGAACTATTGTCCTATCATAACAAACTTAGAGAATAGTACTTTATACTGTCATCAAGCTTTTCAGCTGCTGGTTTGTATCATTCTGCCACAGTGCCTTTTTCAGGGTTCTTATAAGCAGAATACCATTGTGCTATAGCAGCCATTTAGCCTCCTTACTGCGTACATGTTTTTGTAAAGACCCGAGTTGTGTATTTTCATTTGGACAATGAAGACATATCATTTGCGTTGGGATTTAATTCCAGTGGGTTTTATTATGCTATTAACATTGATTGAAATTGGACTAATTGTTTTAAATAGTCCCTTTAATTTTGCTATTTTGGAAAAAGTTTTCTACCATTACATAATAATTATGACTATAATGACACTTTCTCTAAATGTTTGGGTTTAAGAAAACTAACTTTCTATAGCCTGAAGTAATTAAAAATGGATTATTAAAAAAAACATTTACCAAATAAACTTCTGGTATGTTAAAAAAAATATTGTATACTATCCTTTTTGTACAGTTTGTGAAAGCTAATGCTTTATTATAGCTAATGCTGTACTACTCCCAGTAGCATACTGAAGAAGGGTCCTACATGGGGGGACTAAAATGTAAAGAGTTCAAAGTGAACAGCCTAATAACATTTTACAAAAAAGGGCTTGATTGAGCGGAGTTATTAGATATAAGTTTTAAATAGTCTTCTAGTGATGTCGACATTCGTGCCTCCAGCCACAATGCTGCTAAAGCAACTATACATCTCTGGGGGTTTCCCCCACAAAGCTCCAATAAATGGTTTTCCAAGCCCTATAAAAATGTTGAAATAAATAAAATATGGGTTAAAATTATGTTAAAATTGTTTTTTTACTAACCTTTAGTGGTGTAAACAAGGACTGTCAGGGAACCATGAAACTTTTGGTATAGGAGCAGCGGGGGACTTGAAAGGTAAATGCTACTACTTGTGTAATTTTTACCTATGTTTAGTCTTTCATTACAATAGGAGTTTTCCAGATGAGGTTTTCACTGTTGTACGGTTGCCTCGGTGACAAAATTACCCCATTTCCTGGCTACATCTCCCGTGCCAATATCGCTGAAAGTATACTTTAAATCTGGGTTAGATGAGAAAACATTTACAACCATGCAAAAAGATCATCGGGTGCAGCAGGTGGAAAAAATACTCTCATTGTAGACAAATTGTTAATATTTGATTTCGCTCACAAAAAAATTATTAACATTAACCAACATATAAAAATGGGAACTCAGCACTCCAAGTATTATGCATTAAAGAGGCTCTGTCACCACATTATAAGTGTCCTGTCTCCTACATAAGGAGATGGGCGCTGTAATGTAGGTGACAGTAATGCTTTTTATTTAAAAAAACGATCTTTTTTCACAACGTTAGGAGCGATTTTGGTTTATGCTAATGAGCTTTCTTAATGCCCAAGTGGGCGTATTTTTACTTTCGACCAAGTGGGCGTACTTTTACTTTCGACCAAGTGGGCGTTGTACAGAGGAGTGCATGACGCTGACCAATCGGCATCATGCACTCCTCTCCATTCATTTACACTGCACTAGCGATATAGTTATATCACTGTGCAGCTACATACACCACCCCTAACATTACTACAGTGTCCTGATAATGAATACACATGACCATCCAGCCTGGACGTCATGTGTACTCAGAATCCTGACACTTCTGACTCTTTTTTTGTGAGATTCCGGCAAGTGAAACCAAATCTCGTTTACCGCCGTGATCTCGCGAGGTTTGGTTTAACTTGCCGAAATCTCACAAAAAAGATTCAGAAGTGTCAGGATTCTGAGTACACATGATGTTCAGGCTGTATTTCATGTGTATTCATTATCAGGACACTGTAGTAATGTTAGGGCTTGTGTATGTAGCTGCACATAGCGATATAACTATATCGCTAGTGCAGTGTAAATGAATGGAGAGGAGTGCATGACGCTGATTGGTCAGCGTCATGCACTCCTCGTACAACGCCCACTTGGTCGAAAGTAAAAATACGCCCACTTGGGCATTAAGAAAGCTCGTTAGCATAAACCAATATCGCTCCTAACGTTGTGAAAATAGATCGTTTTTTAAAATAAAAAGCATTACTATCACCTACATTACAGCGCCCATCTCCTTATATAGGAGACAGGACACTTATAATGTGGTGACAGAGCCTCTTTAAGTGATATTTTATTTAAAGATTCTGTCCCTCAGAGTGTGCGCTCTCTGATATGAATACATAAATGGATATTACTAGAACAAGGGTTGAATGCGACCATACGTGCACCTTTCCCAGGATGTGACTGCAGCATGTCCTCTGATAGGATAAAGATTATGTCCATCAAAGCTGTAGGACAGAACAACCCAATCTAGGTTTGTTAACCCCTTCGTTGCCGGAGATAAAAATGCATTTTGTACTATAAATTTTTCAAAATGATCCAAACATTGTAAAACAGATCTAGCTATCGATAAACTACTGTATACCAGTATGTGAACTTTGATTTATCTCCACCTAAGCCTAGGGGAGATTAATGTTGAATATTTGTGGATTTAATCATACTATTTTTTATTTCTGTGTATATTATTAATTTTGTAGTGTCTGAAGAAAGTCGATTGTATAGACCAAAACGTTAAACCAATTTTGAATTAATACTTTTCTCTATATGTGAAATAAAATATTACTTATTGCATAATACTTGGAGTGCTGAGTTCCCATTTTTGTAGGTTGGCGTGGAAGCCTACTCGCACACCCTTAAAACATGGAGTGCTGCGGGATCACAAAAGTACCATTAAACAACAGTCAGGAAAAACAGTCGCAATTGTATTTTAAAGAGGCTCTGTCACCAGATTATCAAATCCCTATCTCCTATTGCATGTGATCGGCGCTGCAATGTAGATAACAGTAACGTGTTGTTTTTTTGTTTTTTTTTAAAGTTATGAGCAATTTTATATTTATGCAAATGAGCCTTTCTAATGGACAACTGGGCGTGTTTTCTCTTATTTCCAACTGGGTGTGCTTTGTGTTTTAAGCAACTGGGCGTGTTTACTTCTTTCACTGCACAATCACACTGTGCTGAGGATCATGCTGGGCTGGAACAATGAGAAGTGTAGGACACGGCTTAGTCACTGATTGGTCAGCGTCATACACTCCTCTGTACAACACCCAGTTGGTAAAAAGTAAAAACGCGCCCAGTTGTCCATTGAGAGTCATTAGCATAAATCTAAACTAGCTCGTAACTTGCTCAAAAATGATCGTTTTTCAAAATAAAAACTACTGCTGTTATCTACATTACAGCGCCAATCAGATTATGTAGGAGACAGGGCACTTATAATCTGGTGACAGAGCCTCTTTAAGCGCTGAGAACGGTCCTCAACTCTTAGGCTCTGCACACTGTCCTAGTATAGTTCCAACCAGGTGGCACATATTTAGTACCAGGAAAATCTTTCTCAAAGATCCGATCCCGTCCTTGAAACTAAATATACCATCTTTATGAACTTTGCTTGCTGACAATAAATGTTAATATTCTTGGTTACATTTAGAGGCTGAAACTATTAGTCCAGCTGTAGTTTGATACAATTTATCAGTATAGGCAATCCATTTTAAGCTTAACACAACACCACCACCAATCTCTTTCCTTCCTGACTTCAGGCTGAAAACTCTAACCTAGGCTTATACTTTGCAATAAAATCTCAGCTAAGTGAACAGGACTAAGGGAGGGGATGGGTTTTCTGAAGGTGAGGAAGCTTTCCATTTATTGACAGCAAGCAAAAATGGTAAGTGAACTGAAACATTGAATAACTGCATTATACATTAAATAAGCTTTAAATTAGACCTAACAACCTCTTTAAGATATTGACTACTATGGTCTCTTTCTCTTATGTAAAACACCATTATTGGGGTTTTACCCCTTTTTAAATTATAAAAACATGTCTGGCTTAGGCTACGATTAAACGACAGTGAAAAACGGCTGTGTGATGAGTTGTTTTTTTTTAAACGTCCGTTTTCAGAGCACTGAAGTTCTATTGGTGTATTCACATGGTAATTTTTTTAACGGCCCGTTAATACAAGCCACCATAAAATAGGACATGTCCTATTTTTGTCAGTTTTCACGGCCCCACGACTCCCCTAGAACTTAATGGATCAGTTTTTAACAGCCGTTTTTCAGAAATCAATCCTTGTGACGGCCGGTAAAAACTGATCCTGGCCGAGGATTCCCTGGATACAGTGCTACTTTGAGCGCTGAACACGGGAAACCCTTGACGTCACTTTCCATATATGGACAGTGACTTCAGGGGCTCCCTCTAGAAGCGGGGACTCCTGTCTACGCAAAGCCCTTGACGCTCCTCTTGGGGGGAATTCCTGTCTAGAGTGTTTCCGACGCTCCGGCAGAGGATTCCGCTCCTGGAGAAGCCCCTGGCGTCACTATTCATATATAGACAGTGATGTCAGGGGCTACTCCTGGGGCGGAATCTCCAAGCAGAGCATTGTCGCCTTGGCAGGTGATTCCGCTCCTAGCACCACCCCCCTGAATATAGCACCACCACCCTCCTGTAGATGGCACCACTACCCCCCTGTAGATAGCAGCCCCCTCTAGATAGCATCACTGTAGCTCCCTCTTGGAGCGGAATCCCCGGCCGGAGCATTGCCGATGCTCTTAGAGGGAGCCCCAGATGTCACTGTCCATTGGTATATATGGACAGTGACGTCAGGGGCCCAACTGGGAGTGTAATCCCCATCCAGAGCGTTGCGAACACGCTCTGGCTGGGGATTCCGCTCCTAGCGGTACATTTGTGCTATCTACAGGGGGGATGGTGGTGCTATCTACAGGTGGGGAGGTACTATCTACGTGGGCACTGTCTGTGGCACTGTGGACACTGTCACTTTATATCTGGGCACTGTGACACTATCTACAATGGGCACTGTGGCACTATGTGGGAACTGTCTAAAGTGGACACTGTGGCACTGTTTACAGGTGCATTGTGGAACTATCTACATGGGCACTGTGGTGTTTTCAGGGGGTTGTGACAAAAAGCCCTGACAAGTGAAATCCATTCAATTTTTTAATGGCCATGAAAAGCTGATGTTGAACGGATGAAAAAAAGGCCATTAAAAAACGGACAGGTGGACTGGAAATGGATGAAAAATTGGAGACACACTGATGCAAAATGGCCATGAAAAACTAACAGTTGATCGGTTTTTGATGGCTATTTTATGTTCCATTATTGTGTAAGTCTTGGTTGTCTTTTGCCTCACCCAACAAAGCAGCTGTTCTTTGTATATGTGACCTTCTCTGGTCAGCAAAATTTCGGTAGGACGTGAACCCAGTAAGACAGCCATCTGCAAGGTTTTAAGCATGTTTTTATTACGGTTAGAAATCTCATTTAATGACGTGATAAAGCTTGGTGCCTCAATGCTATTGCTGTTCCATTTACCTTTTATATTCTGCAGAGCAGGACATTCTTGTGGTTACGCAAGGACACATTTTGTAGCCATCTAAAACTCTTACGACTGTGCTGTGCCAGGTCAGGCTTTTCATTTTGCTTTGTAGCAAAGGAATTTATACGTTTATTTTTCAAGAGTTTTGTTATCCTTGCTCTGTGGATTTTGCTGACCATGAACTAAATACCCTTCATCTCCTATCTGAAAAGTACTGTGGTTCTTTGTTGATCATGCACTTTGTTCAGTACCAGGCTGCTTTATTCCTTTCGTTAATTAATGTTGCCTTGCATCATATCTTCTCATGGGTATAGAGAATATTTTAACAAAAAACATGTTTTCATAAATAAGTATATGGCAATGTAACTTAAAGGTATGTCAAATAATGTGTGCAGTGAGTTTATGAAACAACTATTTTATGAATTTGTGTATACAGACTTGCACGACCAAGCACCCAAGGTTGGTTTCATACAGAAAAAAAGATGATCCAATCAGCGATCTAATACACATGTACATAGAAAGATATTTTGGTATGATGCACACACAAAAAAAATGATCCCCAAAATAGGGTGTCCCTCACATTCACCATTTTCAGGCCAGTATTAAAGGGATAATAGTCCATAAATTGAAAGGATTTTTAGGATAATCCGATCATAGCAACAATTATGTATAAACAGCCCTCATTCCACATAAACAAACATACAAGCTTGGATCAGCTGCACTTTTTTCAATCCGGCAAAGGGATATACTTAAGCTGCTGACAGACACCTCTGGATTCAACTTATTTCCTGGGGGAACAAAGTATTGGGAATGTTGGCATTCCACATGCCCTACCTATCGCTTCCCTGATGGTAGAGATCAGGGCATAGATGGGCTGCCCCCATAAACTTTAGGTCATTGGTCAATCCTAACGAATTCGCAGATTCGACTGACTTTAATGTCTATAACCAGCATGAGTTGCAATCAATTCTTGAAAAAGCCGAACCGTAGCTGGCTGCAGATAAATGTTGCATGCCCTATGGATGTATATTTGTGTACTTGGACTGTATTTGTAGAAATTAGCTATTCTGCGTAGATATGGAGAATCTTGGTTAGGAGTTCAGATTAAAATAAATCTATTTAGCCTTGAAAAGAGACGACTAAGTGGGGACATGATATAAATATATGAATGGCCCATACAAGAAATATAGTGAAAACCTGTTCCATGTAAACCCCCCCCCCAAAGACAAGGGGGCACTCCCCTTCCTCTGGAGAAAAAAAGGTTCAATCTCCAGCGGCGGCAAGCGTTCTTTACTGTGGGCACTGTGAATCTGTAATTTTTATATTTATTTATTTTTAGTTTGTTTTTGTTTTTTTAACCTTCTTCTAGACCAATAGGGGTAAAATAAAGTGTTCTATAATTTCTCCCATCCCTTCCTTCTATACTTTGGTTGAAGTTGATGGACATATGTATTTTTTTCAGCCGTACTAACTAACTATAATACAGTTAATGCATCTCTGGTTAAAATGCATCATAATTGGATTAAAACAATAGTGTGATAAATAATGTGACACGGAGTTTATATGTTGTCTGTATTACAAGGGTGTAAATAATTAAATTCATAATATACTAAACTGCATAAGGCCTTATTCACCCAAACTTATTTCACATCCATGTGCTGTCAGTTTAAAGAACCGCACGTTGACCAATGCAATTCAATGGGGCTGTTCACACATTCATGGTTTTGTATGGAGCGGATCTGTTGTGTAAAACTTACCGCATGTCTTTTTATTTATAGCCGCTTTATATCCTATATACAGAGCAGCTGCATCTAATGCTGAAACCTGTATCAGTCAGGTAAGCAGCACTGACTGGTTCATTGTCAGCGGTTCCTGCGTGTATCTAACACACAGGATCAGGCTGTTACCGATCACATCTAAGTTCAGGGGTTGGCTGGCAAATTCTAGCATGGGGGCAAGCACACAACACTGACTCAAAGGGTAAAGGCCCATTTTTTACCGGTTTACCTCCGCCTACCATATAAAGACGGTAGAGGTGACTGGGCTTTAAATTGTGAAAAAACGGCAGCTGGTTGTGCTTTTATGTTGGGATTGCATATGCAAACTTTTGGTTCCTGATCCTGTGGTTTGCTGTGATAAAAAATCATAGCAATCACTGCGGTTTTGTGGTTGAAGCTGTGTCGTTTGACTCCGGCAGTTAAAGGTAATTTTGGGTACAATAAATGAATACAGTACAGTTATATTCAGTGACTCACAGGTGACATCTTCTCTAGAGTAGTTTACTTTCCCTTTTCTACTCCATCCAACCCAGACTGCTATGACGACTGATTCCAACCACGACTCGTCGCTGCAGAATTTAAAACACAGACATGTTGGTTCCTCGCTTTTCCGGCATCCTCACCACCTATATCCTACCCTCTAAACAAATTTGTCATCCACAATCCCCAGACAGTAAAAATGCTCATTTTGGTGCCCCACACAATAAAACTTCCCCCTCAGTAACTGTGTCCCTTGATAATAGTGCCCCCATACATTAATAATGCTCCCTTTGTGCTCCATTACAGTAATACCCTCTTTGAGCCCCCATATAGTAACAACGCCTCTATTAGTGCCCCCATTGTACTCCCATACAGAAATAATGGCTTGCTTTATTGCCTCCACATGGTAATAATGCCTCACTTTTGCCCCGTTTGCTCCAAATAAATGGTGTCCCCTGCGTCCTGGCTTTTGGAAAAATACCCGCTGCCACCGGTAGGCCCACTTCTCCCTTGGGCCCAGTCGTGGTTTTAGAGGGCTCTTCTTGGCCCAGAGGGGAAGGGGGCCGCAAATGCCAGCAAGCTGATCTTTTTATAACTCTGACAGGGGCCCCTGTGGGGGCATCTGGTAATTGCCCGGTCCCCCCCTAACACCACCTCTGTAGAACTCTACTCTGCTACCTGTCAATGAAAAAAATCATCCGCCTGGGAATTATGAAATGACGGGAAACATTTTTCCCTGTGGTGGATGGCTTTTTAGTCGACAGGTAGCAGAGGTACATGAAGGGAATTATTTTTCATTGACCTCTAGTTTCTATTGCTGCGCAGAGCAGAAGAAAGAAAACAGCTGTAGGTGATAATATTTTTTCGTTTTCATACTGCTAACTTTTTTTTTTTTTTTGTAGGTTTCGCTGGACCATTTCGACTATGTTGTAATTAGTTGGTCTACATTTTGTAAAAACTAAAATGGTGAAAGAGGGTTGTCTGGAGAGTTTTTATTTCACTAAAACATTTTTTGTGTCTGTATCTTTTTTAATACTTTATCACTGCCTTAGTCATGTCTGTTGTCTGATTGACCGCGTCCATTACTAAGATGGGGCTTCGTATTAGCCAGAAAAAAGTTACCACTAACCTCATATTATTACCCCGTTAACCACCGCCACCAGGGATACTAGGAAGAGCTGGGTACGATCCAGTACCCGACCACCTGAAGTGATGATCAGGTACAGGGATGGCCGCAGGTTGGTATTATGAGACTTGAAGGGCCAAAAACTGTGTCCCTTTCCACCCTGGTGAAGCAAGGCTGCTGTTGCTTTATTATATCTGGCTGGTTATGAAAAATGGGGGTCCCCACATAGTTTTTTATTTTTAAATAAATAATTAATGGAAAAACAGACATGGTGGTCCCCCCCATTTTTCATAACCAGCCAGCTACAATAAAACAGCGACAGCCTAGCATTACCAGGGTGGAAAGGGCCACGGTTTTTGTCCCTTTCCAGCCTGATAAAACCAGCCTACAGCAGAAGCAGCACCTGGCTATCACTTCAGATGGTCGGCTACTGGATCGTACCTGGCTCTTCCTGGGACCCCTGTTGGTCGTGGGTGCCAGGGTAATAGGAGCTTAGTGCTAGCCTTTTTACTGGCTAACACTAAGCCCCGCCTTAGTAATGGACACTGTCAATCAGACAACGGGCATTACTAAGGCGGTAATGAATCATTAAAAAAACAGACATAAGAAAAAAAAATGATTGAAATAAAAAGTTCCCCAACACAACCGTTTTTCATCATTTTATTAAAAAAATAATGTAAAAAAAAAAAAGCGTTCATCGAAGTAGTCCAACGAATCTACGACTTAGTCCAGCGAAACCTGGAGAAAAAAATAATAAATCTGTAGCATCTGGGAGATCCCGTGTGCCAGAAAAATCAAATGCAGGAACTCCTTGTTACAGAAGAGTCCCTGTATTTGCAACGTGATGGGGGTTACTATCGGTCACATTGACGTGTTAGGTAGAGGTAGGGGGCTGCAGGAGGCGGCAATTCAAATGAATTGACTGCCTGTCCTGCATTCACAGCAAGAACGGCTCCAGCTTAGGTTTGCTGTCCGTCCCTACTCTCCTATGCCCGGTGTGTGCCATATAGCACCTGTGTATGTGTCGTGCAGAGACACATACACAGATGCTAATAAAGATTTTGCCCCCACAAAAAGATAGTAATTAGGGAACACATTAAAAGAAAAACAGGCCCATAACATAAAAACACATCAAATTAAAAAAACAAAACAATAATTCTGTAACACCTTTCCCTTAAGGCCTAATTCACACGACCATGGTTTTCTGTCCTTGTGCTATGTGCAATTTTGTGGATAGCACACATACCCATTCATTTGTATGGCTCTATGCACAGAACCATGATGTTCACTGAACCGAGTGGGAGTCGCTAGTCCGAGCTGCAAAAACTCAAGACATGTCATTTTACTGTCTATTTGCAGATCATGTGACCTCCCTATGTTTTTTTTTTGTGGATCCGTAAATACTAATAACATATGGATGCACTACGGAAGTTTTTTTTTGCAGACCAATGGACCACAAATACAGGCAACGGATCTGTGGTGGTTTTGCGGACTCTAAAATCACCACGGTCGTGTGCATTAGGCCTAAACAGTCAAAGCCTTGCAGTATAAAAACTTCTAAAGGGGTTCTATGGGTGGGGTGGAAGATTATACAGCAAGGGAGGTGTAAACATCTGACTGATGGCTCTATGGTGGGAAGTTATCACCAGAAATAGAGCCCTTGCAGTATAAGAACTACTGAAGGCTCTATAAGGAAGAATTATACTGCAAGGGGGACTCTGACTGCTGAGGGTTCTGAAGGGGGGGAGTTAGCTCAGACGACCCCCCCCCCCTCTTGCAGTATAATAACTACTAAAGGCTCTATAGAGGGGATTATACTGCAAGGAAGGGGGTCTGAGCAGGGCCGACTCCAGGTTTATGTGTGTCCTTGGGCGACACAAACTTAGAGGGCCCCATTGTGGGTGAACTCACGGCGGCAGTAAAAAGGCAGAAAACAGCAGTTTGTGCCCCCATATAGAAGTTAGGCCCTGTTTATGTCCCCATATAGAGGTTGGGCCCTCATATATGCAGTGCCCTCTGTATATATTGCCACACACACTCCTGTAGATAATGCCACAGTGCCCTCTGTAGATGATGCCACACGCACACCCGTTAGAAATTGCCACAATGCCACAGGGGCTTTTCTGGGAGCGGAATCCCCAGCTAAAGTGTCGGCAATGCTCTGCCCGGGGATTCCGGTCCCGGAGGAGCACTTGACCTCACTGTCTATATATGGACAGTGACGTCAGGGCTCCTCCAGGGAAGGACTCACCAGCCAGAGCGTCGGCAACACTCTGGGGGGGGGGGGGGGATTCCACTCCTAGGTAAGGGCTCCCTCTAGTAGCGGAATCCCCGGCAAGAGGAGCCCCTGACATCACTGTTAATATATGGATAGTGACATCAGGGGCTACTCCAGGAGCGGAACTCCCGGCCAGAGCATTGGCAACTATCTGGCCGGGATTCTGCTCCTGGAGGAGCCATGACAGCAGTGGGTGCTGACGTCTCTGACTGCTGAGGGCTCTGACAACCTCCCCCTGCAGTATAACTACTGAGGGCTCTATGGGGGGGAATAATTTCTCCCTCTCCATAGAGCTCTTTGCAGACCCCCCCCCCCCCCCATCCCTAGCATTGGCCTATGATTGCTTTTTTAAGTTAAATAGGGACAGGAGGCTGAGCGCAGTGAGCGGTCTTTTTTTTACACAGCACTCACCTCAGTCACAGCCCACCCAGCCCGTCCTTTGTGTCTTCTCTGGTGGCGTGGGCAGCGTCAGGGGAGGGGAATGTTTTAGCAGACATGCCTATGGCCCCAGGTCTGCTAGATAAGGCAGAAGGCAGGCCTCTTAAAGGCATAGCGTGACCGTGACGGGGAGGGAAGGAAAAAAAATATGGAGAACGGCCCTAAAAGTATACTGGGGGGACCGGCCTGGGGGCACATGACCCCCGTCGCAGCTCGCCCCTGATAAATTAGATGTGATTCATAACAGGTGGACAGGACCCGCTGTCACTGAACCCGTCGGTCTCATGCACACACGAGTTAGTTGAGTTTAATGGAAACCACGATCGTGTGCATCGGCCCCTAGGATATAATGTGCCCTATACTATGCACAATTGCGGCTCTGCAATTGCTGATGGTATGTGGATGCAAATGCACGGTCGTGTGCATTGGGCCTAAGAGTGTATTTACACATGACAGTTTTTGTTTTGATATTTTTCAAAATCGTGGCAAAGAAATGTAGCAGTTTTGCAAAACTATTACAAAAACGGTACGTAGATGTGTTTCAAAGCCAAACCTTAGACCTTGTTAACGAATGCCGCTATCATGTCCTTCCTTTCTAGTAACCCATGGAAAATTCCATTCAAATGAAGTCCCATCATGTCATGATTTTAAGTGTTTATGAAACATTGACAATTCATTTTCTTCACTTCCCCTCATGCTACAAAGAAATCCTCTGTGCAATTTGAGTTCCTCCTGATGCCTCATCAGAAGGTTGACCTTGTGCACAGGCTGACTTTTCTATATCAAAGAACACCCTTCGGTTCACAACTACTTTAGGCATAAATTGCACCTCAAATGCAGTAAAGGAAAGTTATGATTGCCTATTTAGATGTTCTGCTTTAGACATCTTTTGAAAATAGAAAAAAGGAAAAAAAAGACCAAGCAGTGTTTCAGAGTTGGATCCAAAATAAAAAATTTATTTAGAAATAGGAACATATGCAGTTTGTTATTGAAAAATTGTTAACACTAAAAAGTCCTTGCAGTTAAACCTTCTATTAAACCAATATTATTGCACAAGTATTTGGACGTTATAGCAAGAACATCTGATCACCAGTGACATTTTTTAGTGGTTATGTATGGTGTGGGATTTTCATGGCTATATCCCAGAAGGCGGCTAACAGGAGGTTTGTGGCTTCTAAAGATAGTTACTATGTCACACATTCAGGCAGGTCCAGTAATCTACTGTTTGAGGGTGATATCGTACAGTCTATATTATACCGTTGCCCTATGGTCTATATGATGTCATCTACATGACCTTTTAATCTTATCCACTCCTAAACACCATGGTATAATTTATACAGTAATTATGTCTCAACTATTGCCCATTGTCTGCCTGCAGTTGTTCTTAAGAGCCATTAAGAAGGAAAGAAGGGGTAAAAAAAAATCCAAGAAGATAGTTTTCTCGTAATCAAACCCCATAAACAGCTTTTTGGTTTAATCAAAGTAAAATTCATTGGTACTATATTTTTCCTATTCTAATTTAGTTGCGCTATAAATTTCTAAACACATATTACTGTTCAGTGCCTTGTTTTGACAGGTACTCCAAACATTTCTTGTTGTATCGCCATTTGTTAAATATTATCTGACAGCTGCTGAACCTTCTATAGCAATAGTGATTAAAACCTCCTATCAATCTGACTCCAGGGACAGTGTTTTGACTTTAATACGTTAACATTTACCCACGCATTTCAGTGACTATTAGTGAGAAATACAGATATAGCCATAGCTACCACAGCCTATTTTTGGGCAGATGACAAGAGAACACTCCATTGCAAATACAGGAGATACATGGATATTTTATACAAACAAACACACACACACACACACACACACACACACACAAAGGTTTATGAATATGTGTGTCACTCCACAAAACTGAAATTTTTCACGTGAAATTATTAGTAAGAATTTTTGTATATCTTTCATGTTTAAACAGGCAAAGTGGCTTTCCTGGCATGAATCAGAGTGGCATTATGGGAACAAATACTTCATACAGTCAGTCCATGAATAACAACGCTGGCATGATGAACCCACAAGTGGCCCCATATAACTTGATGAACAGCTCAGCAGGTAAATAACTACAGTACAGCTGTTACTTTTGCACAATCATTACAACAACCTACAAAATGCTTACAATAAGGTGTATGCTTGATTTAATCATCTAATTCCTTCAATATAATTTAGATTGATGGATATTTCTGTCATTGCTATTTGTATGTTATATACTTTACCTATGTCAGTGGATTTCCTTTTTCAATGTTGGTTGCCATTAATTGCCGTAGTTTGTTTAATATAGGGGCAGTTCCGGTAGGACTAAGACATTGCAACTTTGAATTAAGCTGCTATTTGATTTTACTGCGTTTTACAAGTCACTTCCGTACATTTTAACTTGTTTGTAAATTGAGAGCATGACATGTACCTAAATCATAGCCAACACACAGGCTGCTTATTGTGGACATCTTCTTCCTTGACCTAACCGAAGATGTAACTCCGGACTTCTGCCATTTTTATCAGTAATTGCCTTTGGCAGCATGTATTTAAGATACATCAAGTGAGTTTTGCCTTCATTATGTTGATTGCCGTGGGTCCCGTGAGTGGGAGCCCTACCGATCAAATATTCATAGCCTATCTTAAGGGTAGACCATCAATATTAACGTCCCAGTAAACCCTTTTAAAATAACTTTAATCAAATGTTTTTTTGCAATGACCATGTGCCATCACAGATCTTTTTGTGATCTTCTTTTTGTGTACATGTGGTGTGTTACCAGGGGTTTGTCTTGTACTATTGATTGAATTTTGCAACTCGTCTGTGACTTTAATTATCCTTAGAATTTACACTACCTTTTGTAGATAACAGAAAAGTCACGCAGGACAGCACACAAAGCAAAATTATCAAAATTTACACGTGATTTTGATCCATACCTAAACCTATTTATCTTTCACCAGTTATAACATAGTAAATGTCTTGCATAAAGGTGCAGAATTTCTGTATAAAACTAGTTCTACATAATTAAAGTAGGGAACTTACGAGAGAAAGTTAGTTTGCAGTAAATAAAAATAAAAAATGACAGTCACGTGACAGGACTCAATGAAGATTTATTTTTTGTTCCTTCCACTTGGCCCTGAAACCTTTTATGTTGGTTTGGAGTTCTGACCAGCGTTTGTTCTTTCCTTTTATAATTTGTTATCTGAACTATGGGCATCATTGTAACCATTTAAAGGGGTTTTCCAGTCCCAAAAAATTGATGGCCTATCCTCAGGATAGGCCATTAATATCTCATCGGTCAGGGTCCGACTCCAGGCACCCCTTTCAATGGGAGAAGGCTGCAATACTGTAACTTGCCGCAACAAGTGTGTCAGCCATTCACAGTGTGAGAAGTAAAGGAAATGAAGGGAAAGCAGCGCTTGTACGAGCGCCTATCCCCTTCATAACAGCTAATCGACGGGGGTGTCCGAGAGTCGGACCCCGACCGATGAGATTTTGGATTTTGATGGCCTATCCTGGGGATAGGCCATCAATTTCTTAGGACTGGAGAACCCTTTAAGACTGGCTTCACCTGACCGTAAAATAGCCGCATTTTAGTATCTGTTTCATGGCCACAGGAACCAGACCCCCTGCCGTTTGTACTCAACCGAACTTACTGTAGATCACCAGCATGAGATTATGCGGCTATGTTCATAATACGAATGCTAAAATGTTGCCCTCGTAAGTGCCTATGAAAGAAACCTCTGCATGTATAATCCATGTGTGCATTCCATAATTGGATATCTTTGTGAAGATAGACGTAGAATATTTTATAAACTTCTAAGTTATTTACTGTACCTGCTGTAATATGGATGTAAAGGTGCCCATACACATTAGATGTACATTGGCTGAATCCGCTATCTAAGGTGTATGGCCACGTTAGGAATGTAATATAATGTGTGGAAGGTGTAGTACTGTATAATCTTATGCCCCAACCAATCCTGTGGCACCATAATGCATGAAAACCAGGCGTTACATTGATGGGAAAAAAAATAAAAATAAATATTAAAACCTTTTCAGTTTATAAGCTTATAAGCAATTTACATTTTGATAGATGGCACTAAACTTCAGCAGTGCTAAGAATATTCCACTTTGATGTCTCACTTCTGCCTTTAGCTTCTGATCTGATTTAATTGAAGGTGGAATTTGTTTAATTGTTTTTCTTTTTAAGTCTTCCGAACCTTAATTGCTTTTATTTCTTTCTGTCTATTCAGCAGGCATGATTGCCATTAGAAATTCACTAGTTGTCTACTCCCTCTTAAAACAGTGCCTTAACTTTCTTCTAAGTTGTTGGGGCTCAATCACACAAGTCTGCAATCCTTTGTTGACCCTTTACTTACCAAAATTGGAATTGGACGTCAGAGTGAAAAAGAAAAACCTTTCTCCAAAGAAAAAGCTTTTCTTCTTATTTGTTATTTTTGCCAAATTGAAAAATGGCACCTGAAATATTCTTGTGTGAACAATCCTTATAAGAATTATGGGAAAGGTGCACATGTTGTCGCATTCAACCCTTGTTCTTGTAATATCCATTTATGTATTCACACCATAATTTCCCTATTATTCCTGTGCACAATAGAACAAATTCTTCTTTTAAGAGCCCCTTTATAAAACTACTTTTCTTTGCATTGTATCCTACAAGCTACGCCTCACCACAGGCAATTTTTGTCATGGACATCTTTAGTGGTCAGATGAGATATTACTGGCCAGCTCACCAAAAGTAAGCTTAACCCCCCCCCCCCCCCCCGTAAGACATTTTTAGTTAAATAATGTGAAAGATTTAACAAAATACTGATATGGGGCCCATCCTGTACTATCTTTGGACAGAAGACTTGAGAAAGGAATGATGATTCCATTGTATCGGAATCTACTTTTCATGTTTCTATTCACTTTGCCTTTGTTTTCCGCATCAAGGAATTTCCAAGATATCCTATTGTTCAAAGATTTCTGTCGTGAAGACCATTTATTGTAGTTTGCAAAAAGAAAGTCCGTCGGTACCATTGAGATAAGAAATTGGTGACCTGAAAAAGTGCCTCCTTCACAGATATATAATATTGTTATAGGGAATTAGGCTCCTTCCGATGCTCCCTATAGGTACGAGAAAAGTTACTTTGTGTATTCCACTACTTTTCTGCAGGGTCTTTAGCTTCTAGAGGCAGAGAAGTAGCCAGTTGCAAGCTGTTGTAAAAACTTGAAAGTTACACTGTGATTGGTTGTAACGGGTAAAAGTGGCCAGTTTTCCTTTTAAACTGTTTTGATAAATGAGGCCCAAATGGATTCTTCCAACCCAGAATAGGTCTTACAAGCCATCCAGTGGCAGCACTCTTTTCTTTGTGGCCAGTAAAACCTGAATGTTAATTAGGCTTTCCTAGTCATTCTTTTGGCCTGCAAAATCCCCGACAATCGCAAATAGGTGACAGCTGCCACATAGAGGCATGTGGCTAAAGTCATTGGCCCTTATTTATCAAAACAGTAACACAAAAACTGTCCGTGCTGCCCATTGCAACTAATCACAAATTTACCAGAGAATTTAAGTAATGAAAGCTGATCATTGATTGATTAATTGATTGCTTGCTATGCTTAACAAGGAAGACCAGTTTTATTTATTTATTTTTTAAGTCTCTTTATTTAAAGAGGCTCTGTCACCAGATGATCAAATCCCTATCTCCTATTGCATGTGATCGGCGCTGCAATGTAGATAACAGTAACGTTTTTTTGTTTTTTTTAAAAAAAACGTTCATTTTTGGCCAAGTTATGAGCTATTTTATATATATGCAATTGAGCTTTGAAATGGACAACTGGGCGTTTTTTTTTTTTCGTTCTGTCCAACTGGGCGTGTATTGTGTTTTTAACTGGGCGTGTGTTTACATGTATGACGCTGACCAATCAGTGACCAGTCAGCATCATACACTCCTCTACATTCATTTACACAGCAGCGATGTGCAGCCACATAAACAGAGATTAACGTTAATCAAGAGTCCTGATTTGCATATATATATATATATATATATATATATATATATATAAAGAAAGAAAATTTGCAGCACTCCAATGTGAAAAAAGTGGTGGTTTATTCAATCCAAGAACAACAGCAACGTTTCAATCCTACAATAGGATCTTTATCAAGGCTTGATAAAGATCCTATTGTAGGATTGAAACGTTGCTGTTGTTCTTGGATTGAATAAACCACCACTTTTTTCACATTGGAGTGCTGCAAATCTTCTTTCTTTATATACCAATACACGTCCGAGGATCGGGACGTTTTGCTGGGCACCTGATCGATTGATTCTGTGTGAGTGCTGCTGCTTTCTTGTTTGCTATATATATATATATATATATATATATATATATATATATATATATATATATATATATATATATATATATATATAAAATAGCTCATAATTTGACCAAAAATGAATATTTAAAAAAAACAAAAAACATTACTGTTATCTACATTGCAGCGCCGATCACATGCAATAGGAGATAGGGATTTGAGAATCTGGTGACAGAGCCTCTTTAAATAAAGGGTAACCGTTATAAGTGAGGACTAACAAGTGTCATGATTAGAATAGTCAGCACGAACGCCACCGGAAACAATAAGTGTAATAAGCCCGTACATATCACATATGGAAGATGTCAGTGGTTACACTGTAACGAAAAAAAAAATACAGAAAAGTAGCTAAATAGTCAGTCCATGAAATCAAAAGGATTTGTATGGTTTGTCCTCCGCTTCTTATGGTAATGTATCAAAGAAAATGAAGAGAAAACAGCCTCTAAAATCGCAGAAGTTTTTTTTTTTTTGGGAAATGGAAAAAATCTGCTTGAAAAACGCTTCAAGAAGTAACATGTCACTACTTTTATTTATGAAGCGTGTTTTTTAGTTCAGTGTAAAAATACGCCTCCTATGAACTACACAGTGAATTTCCCATTAATATAAATAGAAAGCTGTTTGCAGACATATTTCAAGAGCATTTCTGGGTGTAATAGAAGCATTTTACGCTCTGAGATGCACCTGAAAGTATACTGTGTGAATATGGCCTGATTAGACCACTGTTTGCGAGAAGAATTAACAATGTATCTAATTATTATGATGTTGTAAAACTTATGATAGGAAGATTTTATAAAATTGGTGAGGTTTTTTGATTCCTAATTGCTAATACGTCTAATCTGTTTTTGGCTTACCTTTTAAACTCATTTGGGGAGCGGCGGGGTGTCAGTAGAGCACCAGGCTAGTGGAATAAGCAAATTAGCAACCATTATTTAAAATGTGCCTAAATGGTTAATAGCAGGTGTATCAAACGCATGGGCCACAGCCCCCTCTAGATAGTGCAAACCCCCCTGTAGATATCACTACATTCCCCCTAGGGCATACCTCCGAACCATCCAGCGGGACAGTCCCGGATTCTGGGCGGTGTCCTGCTGTCTCGGGCGGCCGGGGTTATGTCCCGCTGTCAACTGTAGCTGTGTCTTCAGGATGCAGATACAGTTGATCCCAATACTGAATCAAGGAGCAGTCAGCTCTCTGTTTCAGCATTCGTTCAGAGCGGAAGAGCAGAGGGAGCTCCTCCGCTCGCCGTTTGGAACTTTGAGGCAGATATTCCTCTCCCTGCACGCCGTTTTTCGCCCGCGGCCATTGAGCGCCGCGGGCATAAAACAGCGAGAAATACGCTTTCTCCTGCCTCCCATTGAAGTCAATGGGAGGTCAGAGGCGGAAGCGCCCGAAGATAGGGCATGTCGCTTCTTTTTCCCGCGAGGCAGTTTTACTGCTCGCGGGAAAAAGACGCCGACGCCTCCCATTGAAATCAATGGGAGGCGTTCTCGGGCCGTTTTTGCAGAGTTTTGCGACGCGGTTTCCGCGTCAAAAAACTCGGCAAAATACCCCGTGTGAACATAGCCTAATGTAGTAATATAGCATTGTTATGTAGTATTTTTATAGTAGTTGAAATAACGAATTGATTAACAATAATTATGTACTGTATTGAACGTGAAAGTAATGCGGCCCGTCAACGTCACATTTTTTCTATGTGCGGCCCATTTACCCAGCCGAGTTTGAGACACCTGGTTTATAGGAAGGTGAGGATCAGTTGGTGGGTCAATTTCAACTTAATTAAGCATAGACCTTTTTGCGCAACCCTTGCCACTTTTGTGAAAAGGGGGAGTGGTTTCATGGAAAGGGGATGTATTTACAATGGCCCGACAAATTTATTATAATTTACTCCAGAAAATGTTCGTAAACTATAGTGGAAATCTACACCACACTAGGGGGAGTAGCAAGCATATTTACCAGATTATAGATTTTTTTTTTAGGCACACTATAAATACATAAATGCAGTTAATTAAGTCATTGTTAATCTCTTTTATAGAACTGTCAAGTCATAGCTATTCATTGCAAGCATAAAATATTCACTTTTACTTACCTACTCAAATATCAATATAAATATCTTGATACAAGTGTATATACATGTACTAGAATGAATGATCATTGACAATCAATATACCCTTAAAACATACTCAACACAAACTCCAAGACTTCAAACAAGAAAGTGTTATAAGTTTAACATAACCTGAAGCGCTACGGCTCCAATGAAAAATCTGTAATATGGCTCCCCACCCATCGTGCCATTTTTGATACTCGTCTTACATGGTAAAGGGGCCATTGGTCCCCTCAGACACCAGTGAGACTTCACTGCATCACCTATAGCTATAAAGCTAAACAAAACCTGAATAAGGCCCTGTTCACACAGAGGTTTTTGCAGGCAGAAAATTCTACCTGGAAAAATCAGCTCCGTTTTTTTTTTAAGTGTTTTTTTTGTCTCAAATTTTGGTGTATTTTTTGCCGCGTTTTTTTTACCTCTTCAAAAGGCAGAGGAAAAAACTGTGAGCGTTTTTTGCCATAAAACACGTAAAAAAAAAAACACTGTGGCCGTTCACTGCATTTTTTCCGTATCCCATTGATTTCAATGGGGTTTTTGAGGTGGAAAACATCTCAAGATAGGGCATGTCGCTTCTTTTTCCTGCAAGCGGTTTTTTTCTGCTCGCGGGGAAAAACTCCTCCAGCTCCCATTGAAATCGTTTCCGCGGCAAAAACAGTGTACCAAAGCTCAGTGTGAACAGGGCCTAATAGGTTTTCACTTAAACTAGTGTAGATCTTTTGAATTGTTAAGCTTTATAAAGCTATTGACATGGGCAGAAGTTCCTGTGACACTGAACAACAAGATATCGTTGGGAGACTAAGTTCACACTAGCGTTGTCTCCTGTTTAGGTCTCTTCTGTCAGAGATGACCAATAATCCAAACGGAAAGCATCGCTTCCATTTTAATTACCATTGATTTCAGTGGTAATTCTTTTGTTTGAGTTGGATTCCGTTTGCCTCCGTTACGCTAGTTTTGTGGGGGGTTTTTTCACGGAAGCAAAAGTGCAGTCTGCAGCACTTTTGCTTCCGTGAAAAAACCGGAAACCTAGCAGAATGGAGGACAAAAGAAATGCCATTGAAATCAATGGTAATTAAAACGTAAGCTATTCTTTCTGTTTGGATTTTCGGTCATCTCTTTCTGTGGAAGAGACTAGAAATCTATAGCCACAGTTGTAGCTACAGG
Organism: Rhinoderma darwinii; assembly: GCF_050947455.1. Taxonomy (NCBI): domain Eukaryota; kingdom Metazoa; phylum Chordata; class Amphibia; order Anura; family Rhinodermatidae; genus Rhinoderma; species Rhinoderma darwinii. Next base: position 300,878,120 of record NC_134690.1, on the reverse strand, counting down.
TATGTTGTGTGAAATCTGCTCCTTTCCCAATTTATAGGCTATGGATGCTTTTGCCTCCAATTTATTCTATTGCTCCAATGGGTTGAGAATAAAACATGAAGTAACTTTGTAAAAAGTGATCATTTAAAAAAAATCAAATTTAAAAAATCCGGTAATTTTGTGTACGCAGCTACTATGCAGATCTATGTGTGTCTATGCTTATAGACTGCAAAAAAAAAACCTGTGTACTCTCTGACTCGGCAGAATTGTTGTTATTCCACTCCCTCTGCCCCATCTTTTACAACTTGTATATTCGCAAGAAGAGGTGGTAAAGGGAGTGGAGTAACACAAATGTAGGATCAGACTACAAGTAGTATTTGTTTATTTTTTGTAAGCGTAGAGACATATAAGTACTATATAAGAACTATACACAGAATGGTAGAATATTTTTCATTTAGAATGTGTTTTTTTTTAGATACTTTGTTGTTTGTTTGTTAGAATGCTGGTTTATTAGAGGTGTATACTATGCATATTGATTGTCCCAGGTATTGGTGTAATTGGCAGGTAGTATTTTAGCTTTAAATGGACATCTTTAAATGTTTGTGTTATAGCTAGAAGAAAATTGTAAAGTAACTTAAATACCTGAAGCAAATTCATAAATTACATTTATGTAAGGTCTCAGTAGTTACCTTTTAGGCCTCATGCACACGACCGTGTTTTTGCGGCCGCAATTCCCCCGAAAATCCACGGGAGAATTGCGGCCCCATTCTTTTCTATGGGGCCGTGCACACGACCGTAGTTTTTGGGGTCCGTGCACGGCCCGGGAGCCCGGACCGCAGAAAGAACGGGCATGTCTTATTACGGCCCGGTTCTGCGGTCCGGGCTCATTGAAAACAATGGCCGCGGCCATGTGCATGTGCGGGCGGCCTGCGGCTGACAGTCCGCTGACAGTCCGCAGCCGGCCGACCCGAAAATCACGGCCGTGCACACGGCTACGGTCGTGTGCATGAGGCCTTACTGTTGCTATAGGGGCTACATTAATGGTTTCAGCAGTTTCCACCTGTTTGTAGAGGAAGTATTAAAGAGAACCTTTCACCTGCCCATACATGTGCAGCATGTAATGGGCTCCGTTATTTAGAGATCGGTGCCGTTATATTTGGCGCCCGATATTTAAATAACCCCCTGAACTGTCAATGGGGCATGTAATGGCAAGGGGACGTGTTACTATGGCTGTGAAACTATCCAATCAGATACGGACAGTGTTACCGCAAGATAGAGGAGAGAGTGTGTGTGTGCGCGCGCGCGCGTGCATGCTCTCACTATTCAGCTGTCAAGATCAGTCTTCTGCCGAACTGGTAAGAGGGCGTGTCACTGCTACGGACAGCTTACGAGCTGGACAGAGGAGCGTGCGCAGGAGGGTAGAATTTTTTTTTTTTTTTTAAAGTGCCCCAGGGTTTGTGCAGCCCTGCCCATTACATGCTGCACCCAGCTGCACATGTATGGGGAGGTGAAAGGTTCTCTTTAAGAGCAGGCAGTCAAGACTCGGTTCACTCAACATCAGCATTGTAGCATATTGTAGCTCTTTCCCGCTGCAATAAAATAAAAATTGGTTTCCTGTCTGATAAACAACAAGTAATTGTAAATGCACATAGCACATGGCAGGGTAGAGATTTTGGCAGTACTATGGTTATTACAAACCTGTAGTGATGCTTCAGATATTAGCAAATTAGCACCGTGGTGCTTGCCAGATTGTTCGCCAGGGTCCTGCATAAGCGCTCTCTGTTGTAATTAAATCTAATTATTTTCTAAAACACCGTAATATGCTACTATGTGTAATAATCATTGATAGAAAACAAACTCAAACTGTGATTTTTATTTTTTTTCTGTTCATCTGATTGCTACATGTTATTCATAGATTTTCTTTAGGTTTTATTTGACAAGCCTCATTCTGGGCTTTTATTTTGTGGCTACCTGTTCTGGGATGATCCTAATTATAAGATTTCTGCCTATGGCAGCTGTACCACAATAGAAGTCTATGCAGGTTTGAATTCTTTAACTCTTGGCAATCAGCTGCTATCACTATTCAAATACATGGATGTCCATGTAACGCATGGATTGGCTGGTCTGCCAAAGCGAGTGCCAGTCTTAGAGCTGCAGTCCTTCCTGGATCCCCCTCTGAGTCCCATGTGTCATAATATGTCATATAAACAGGGTTCTTAATCAGACAACCCATTTACTTGTTCCTTTACTAGTATATGGCCATTTTTACGTTTTGGGGCTTATTAAATGAATGGTAATATACTGTGGAATTCTTTTTCTTCTTGCTCATATGTTATCCATCTCGATGACGTAAACAAAAATGTAGGCCACTTACCAAATCATGCTTTCTTGCTTATATTTATTCCCTTTCCTTAGGTCACTTAGGCCTTGCTGACATGATGAATCCTGTTGAATCTAAGTTGCCTACTTCCCTCAAACATGATGGCAAAGAAGATGGGCCTCCTCCTCCAGAACCAAAATCAAAGGTATCCCCTTTTGCGTGTGGTACTGATTTTGTGGCCTCGCTATGTGTTTCATATGGTCTTTCATTATCTGGTTTATTTTCCTTTTCTCGGTTTGGTTCTCTCCTGCATGTGTTCCTCATCTGTTTCACGGGCCTCTATTTGTTCAGATGGTCTGGATCTGAACGTTACCATTTCTAATAGCAATTAACGTTAAAGCAAAGGAGTGAATATGAGCTTGGGGATATCAAGCTGGTGGGGTTTGGAAGTAACTTAAGTGCCTGGTTTCTAAACTGCAACCATTTTCCCTACTTGCCTTCAGTTCAAGCTACTGTTGTTGGCCGTCTAAACAGCACCATAGGCATAATTAATAATTTGCTTTTTTTTCCCTTTAAACATAAGGCAAGCAGCTTTTATTTTATTTTCATTGATCGGACAATCCATGCTTAAGCATTTCATGTTTGCTTGGCGTAAGCATGGTGGCTTAGAAACATTAGCCAAGCATCTAAGAACTTGCCAAATTGTGCACTAATTGCTCGCCAATTAATTAACAATCTTAAGTTCATGCATCTTATATGCTTGTCTTTTTACCCCTCCCTCTTTCCATACACGCAACATTTTTGCATTACCAGTTGATCTATTTATTTTTTGGTAATGTCTGCCCTGCTCTTGTCAATTTTGTTTGTGTTCTACAGGATAGCTACAGGTCACAGGGTATATCTCAGCCCCCAACCCCAGGCAACCTGCCAGTCCCTTCCCCACTGTCCCCAAGCTCCGCTAGCATCTCCTCCTTTCATGGAGATGAGAGTGATAGCATTAACAGCCCAGGCTGGCCCAAGACTCCATCAAGCCCTGTAAGTGGTCCTCTTTTGTTATTTTATATTTGAAAATAATTGTAATTACGGTTAGATTGTTTACCTACCTTTTTTTTGTTTCCAATTTTTTTGTGTTTCTTTACCCTATGTTTATAGAATTTTTTTTCTTAATATCCATCAGTATAGCTGGCTGTTATTTCTGGAATTCTCTTATTTCTATATGTCTAGTGTAACAGAACCAGAACATGGTCTTATTTATTCAGATTGTAAGCTTAGAAGAGGTGCACTACATCCCTCTATATGGTCTATAACACGGCTTTTCATTCTTTCTATACTGGGGCCTCACCAGCCAGAAAATGGTGAAACCTCGTCCATATGAAATTTTTGAAAAATGACCTCAATTTATCTTCAAATTTGTCTTCTGAACCCAATATAACATGAAAATAAGCACAAAAATACGGTCGTTGTTTGGGGCCCGCCTGACAATTTGCAAAGCATTAGTCTATGATACGCATAGGTTGTGTTTCTATGTTTTTGTGTTTAGCAATGCAAATGCTTACTAAGGCTTGTTGCCACTAAAATTTACTTGATATACTTTTCTATATCCATCTGATACACCAGAATCGCTGGTTCAAGTCCCCTAGGTGGACTAATAAAAAAAACAGTTAGTTAAAGTTTTTTTTTTAATGTTCCAAATAAAAAATACAAAAAGTTAAAGAAAAAAATTATAATTCCCTCAAGTAATGTTAAAAAAAAAAGTTTACATAATTGGTATTGCCGTATCAGTAAAAGTCAGAACTATTACAATATAATGTTATTTAACCCGCTTGGTGAACACCATGAAACAGATTTTTTTTTTAAACACCCAAATTGCTATTTTTTGGTCACAAAAAAGCTGAGATCTTCGTACTCTTCCGCAAAGTCTTTATACTTGAAAGGTATATGCTCCTCTAGACCTGGAAGAAATGAGAGGGTTCCCTCCAATGTTGCTTTTGAAAGCAGAGGGAATCTCTCCAGTGTGGAAAAGGAATAATAGAATGAGGATAATGTCAAATCTAAGCTTCTAAGTTGAAGAATTTTTACTTCCATCATGTCACATTGTTGCTATTTTACTTGTATATCTTCTTTATCTCAAGAGACCATGGATGTTATTTTCTTAATTAAATACTTGCACGGTTAAGTCAATTTGTGTTCATATAAAACCCTACTTCATTTTTAGTTTGATGTTCCATCAAAACCTCTGTTATCAGTGAGTAGGATAAATATGACATGCACCTACCCAAATATCTCTTTGGATATTTGGATTTAGAGATTTTAATTCCTTTTGCCTGTAACTTGTATGGTATTTCTCTAGACTTTGAACATGTGTTCACTGTAACGAATGATTACTTGAATACTTACTCCACACCAAGCAATGTTCTTAATGGACTGATTCATCACTTATTGATAGGTAGTTTAAGAAATACAATTGGCTGGTTTAAAAGTAGAAGTGACATACCAAGTTTATGTACTGTATTTCGAGGTGTAGAATGTTGAGCCACAATGATTCAATCATCGATTTTAAAGGCACACACCATAAATATGTCTTTGTCATAACATAACTGGTTGGCATTAGGAATTAACAAACAAATTAAACAAATTATGTCAAAGTAGGGTGGGTCTTAAATTGCTCTCTGTGGTAGTCTATACTATGTCAAGAACACCTCAATTTAGTAAAGATAACGTACTGTCCATCATTACTCTGACTGATCTTTATTTTTTAATCTGGAAAATAGCAACACTTTTCACTTAAACAGCTTCTTTAACCCCTTTCTGCCGCATTCAGATTTCTTTCCTGAGAGAGACACATTTCTCAAATCTGACATGTCTCACTTTGTGGTAATAACTTTTAAAATGCTATTACTTATCCAAGTGACAGATTGTTTTCTCGTGACAGATTGTACTTCATGTTAGTGGTAAAACTTGTTAGATATATTTTTTTTTTGTGACAAACACCTAAATTTTTATCAAAAATTTGGAAAGATGTGCATTTCTCTGTGTTATTTTCTCTGCTTATAAGTCAGATAGTTATACCACACAAAATAGTTACTAATTAACATATCCCATATGTCTACTTTATGATGAAATAATTTGTTCAACTTTCTTTCCTTTTTGTTAGAACATTAGGCTTAGGGTTTGTTCACATCTGCGTCAGAGACTCCGTTATGGGCCTCTGCCGCAGTTTCGGTGGAAAATGTTGAATGAAAAAGCACAGCAGGCTGTGCTATTACTTGCAGTAAAATAACAAACACCCTCGCAAAAAACAGACGAAACCAATCAAAGTCAATGGGTTCCGATTGGCACCTTTAGTGCCTGTGATGCAATGGCTCCTGCTCTTCAATTTTTTTGTTCTTCTGCTCCTATGACGGAGCAGAAGAACAGAAAAACCTAGCACAGATGTAAACAGAGAGTTATACGTTTAGCAGTCATTCCTCAAATTTTAAAGCAAGTTTCCAATCGAACCAATTTGGTTGTGAAGTGTCTGTGAGAAGTCTATAAGTTAGATACACCCTATAAATCACCCCAGTTTTAAAACTGCACCCGTCAAAGTATTCAAAACAGCATTTTGGAAGTTGCTTAACCCTCTCGGCGTTTTACTGTAATTAAAACAAAGTGAAGATAAAATGTAAAAATGTTATTTATTTTTTTGCAGATATTTAATTTCAATGCTTAACACAGCATGTCTTTACAGAATAACACAACTCAATATTTATTACCCAGATATTTCCGCTTTTTGAAATATCCCATATGTGGCCCTAGTGTGGTACTTGACTGAAACACAGGCCTAAAAAATAAAGGAGCACCTTTTGGATTTTGGGGCCTCCATTTTATTAGGATGTTTTCCAGGCACCACTATAGGTTTGGAGAGGCCTTGGGCTGCCAAAACATAATCGCCCCCAAAAGGCCCCGATTTGGAAACTACACCCCAAGGAATTCATCTATGGGTACAGTGTGCATTTTGACCCCACAGGTGTTTCATAGATTTCATTAGAATTGGGCCGTGAAAATGAAAAATTTTATTTTTTCCAATAAAATGTAGTTTTAGCTCAAAATTATTCATTTTTACAAGGAGAAAAAGCACCGCCAAATTGGTAAAGCAATATTTTCCGAGTACGGCAATACCTCATATGTGGTCATAAACTTCTATTTGGACACACAGCAGGGCTCAGAATGTAAGGAGCGCAATTTGGCTCTTGTAGTGCAGATTTTGCTGGATTTTCTGGGGTCCAGGTCACATTTGCAGAGCCCCTGAGGTACCAATACAGTGAGAACCCCTGAGAGATGACTCATTTTAGAAACTATACCCTAAAGGCATTCATTTAGGGGAGTTGTTACCATGTTGACCCCACAGGTGTTTTCCAGAAATTAGTGCGCAGTGGATGTTGCAGAGTAAAAATCGCAATTTTTTCATAGATATGCCATTTCAGTGCCTATCATGTTGCGCCCAGCCTGTGTCACTGTGATAAAACAGCTCTCATTATCAGAAGGGAAAGACCGTATTGGTTCACAATTGCAGGGACTTTCAGATCAAATAGTTTAAAAAAAAATTCGAAGAAGTGACCCCATTATGTAAACGACACCACTAAAGGCATTTATTAAGGAGTATAGTAAGCCTTTAGTAGACCCCACAGTGTTTTCCAACCATTAATGCGAACAGTGAAAATTGCAATTTTTCCAATGGTATTCCATTTCAGTGTGTATTATATTGTGCCCAGTTTATGATACTGGAGACACAAACCCCATAAATTAACTGGGTCTTCCCAGGTATGACCATATCGTTTATGTGGGACACACTTTAGGGCTCAGAAGGGGAGTGAGTGCCATTTGACTTATAGCATGGATTTTGCTTGGTAGTAGTTCTGTTTGGGGTTTTACTAGTATTTCAGTTTATAATGTGGGGGCATATGTAGTATTTCAGTATTTATAATACTGAGTACATCTGTGTATTATATGGTGGTATAATAATGATTTGAAGCAATCTTTTATGCACAGGCCAGTGTCACACTAATAAATGGTGTCCATTCTTTTGGAACACAATCTGCACCTTTTTCTGACTTTTCCTTCTTTGCGGTTTTGGGAACTTTGCTATAAAAGTTGTCCTGGTACAATATGAGTGCCCTTGTTCCCAGCAGATTTGCTTGGGCCCTCCCCTTCCTCATTCCTATTAGGGCCTTAACCCCTTCCCGACCACCCACCGTCTTTTGACGTCAGGCGGTGCAGGTCCCCAGTCTACGACTACGTCTTTTGGCGTCGCTGTAGATGAGGCTGATGAGCGCTAAGCAGGAGCTGTAACTTACAGCTCCTGATCTCAGAGCATCCTCCTGAATACAGCTGGGGTCAGAAAACATTCGGACCCCAGCTGTTTAACCCTTTGATCACCGCCGTCTGTGACCGCGCCATGATCAAAGGGAATTTGATTGCATCACCGGTCTCCGCTGATGCGATCAAAGACCATGGAATCCCTCTGCAGTCAACCCTGGGGACCTACAAAGGACAACAGGGCTGTTTGTTCCGTTTGCCTGCTGTTCGGATACACCATGTGCTGCCCGATCAGCAGCCTGTGTCAAAGTGACACAGTGTAATGTATTAGCATACAAGAGTATGCTAATACATTATTAGTAAAAAATAAAGTTATAAATAAAGTTATCCCTTAATGGGATTAAAAATAAAAGTAACAAAAAATATAAATAAATAAAAAAAGTAACAAAAAAGTCATTATTTTGCATAAAATATATTTTATTGCCCCTACATTACATAAAAACAAACCTACATATATTAGGTATCTACATGACCGTAATAACCTGAATAATTAATTTAACGGCTTATTTAGCGCAAAACGTGAACTGGATAAAAAAAAAAAGAAAAAAAACAACAATGCCGAGAATCGCTTTTTCCTATATTCACACCGTAAAAAAAAAAATTACCCCCAAACTGCGTGGGGAAAAAATACTATTTCTCTCGCATAAAACAAGGCCTCATACAGCCACGTCAATGAAAAAACAAAAACGTTATGGCTGCTGAAAGGCAGATAGGCAAAACCCCAAAAAATTAGCTGGTCATTAAAGTGTAGCTAAACGTTTGACAAACTTCTGACATGTCATAGTGACATGTCAGAAGTTTTGATTGGTGGGAGTCCAAGCACTGAGACCCCACCAATTACTAGAACGAAGCAGCTGAAGTGCTCCTGTGAGCGCTTAGTCGCTTCATGTCTGTTCGGCTATTTCCGTAAATAAATGTATCTGTGTATGGACTCAATAGAAAGTCTATGAGCCCGTACTCCTATACCTCGGCTTTCCGGAATAAGCTGAACAGACACGAAGAGGCTGAGCGCTCACACGAGCGCTTCAGCTGCTTTGTTCTAGCGATTGGTGGGGGTCTCAGGGCTTGGACCCCTACCAATCCAAACTTCTGACATGTCAGAAGTTTGTCAAACGTTTAGCTACACTTTAAGGTCTTTTCAGGCCCGGTCATTAAGGGGCTAAAGGGGTTTTCCCATGACAAGAGACATTTATGACACATCCACAGGATATGTCGGATAGATGCGGGTCCCACATCTGGGACCCGCACCTATCTCCAGAAAGGGGCCCCTTAAACCCCGTTCATCTGCTGTGTGTTGCGGCTGAATGAGGTGATTTTCAATTATGAAAAACTTTATATAGTCGTGAGTTACTTAAATAGCGTAACTCGCTAAGCTACGCTGTTTCTGTAACTCCAATAGTAATAAATTGCAGTTACAGAAGCAGAGTAGCATGCGAGCTACGCTATTTCCATAACTACCATTAAGTTCTATGAGACTTACGTAAACCGCGTAGCTCCACGAGTTACGCTGTTTACTTAACTCACGACCATATAAAGTTTTTTATTGTCAGAAAGCGCCTCAGTCAGCCACAACACACAGCGCCTGAACGAGGTTTATTGGGCCCCGTTCTGGAGATAGGTGCTGGTCTCACCTATCTTCACTACATCTGGTGCTGGTCTCACCATGTTTCACTACATCTGTAGCGAAACATGTCGGGGGGGCTCTTCTAATTTTAACACATTCTTGGATACTGGGTACACTGATAGTCTATTTATGAGGCTGCAACTATGAATAGCTGTCTCTGTGCTTAGATCGGACGCCTTAGCTAATAGGTGTCATATACACGTGCACTGTGCAACAATTACCTACGTTCTCTGGCCCTTTCCAGGCATTGATAATTTTAATCCTTTGTTTGGTTTGTCTGTCTGCTAAATATAGCATAATAAAGATTTCGAATTTTAGTGGTAGCTGGGAAATAGGGCTATCTTGCCTCTTGGTATCTGTTTGTTGGTCTAAGAGGTGGGACCCGCATCTATCTGACATTTATGACATATCCTGCGGATATGTCATAAATGTCTCTTGTGGGAAAACCCCTTTAAATACCACTTCATGAATCTGCAAAAATGTTGCCCTCTGGAGTGCACGTCAGCATGTTTTTTCATCCCCGCCTTAGGCCTCATACACACGTCAGTATTCTGGTCAGTATTCCGCTTCAGTATTTGGAAGCCAAAACCAGGAGTGGGTCCAAAACATGGAAAAGGTGCAAATCTTTCCATTATTGGTTTTCTCTGTTTGTTCCACTACTGGTTTTGGCTTCCAAATACTGAAGCAAAATACTGACCAGAATACGGACGTGTGAAAAGTCATTAAGGCTTTTATTTTTCCATCGACGTAGCCATATGAGGTTGTTTTTCGTTGTTTTTTTACAGGTGGGGCTGTAGTTTTTATTGGTATTATTTTTTGGGATACACGCACCTTTTTTTATCCCATTTTTATTTTTTTCTTGTAATGTTGCAATTGACATCTGTCTAATGGGGGGGTTGTGACTTTCTCTGGATCAGCACAATAGGATTATAGGTTGGACTTGATGAACATAATTAATAAGTAATAAAAAGAGGATAATTGACAATTTCGAAATGAAACTATGAACTGCTGCTGCTAAATAGCAGTGGTGTAGTCCACGGCAACCATTAATTTTCTTGCATTTATTTGATAATGTTTGCTTAGTTTAAATCTGACCGAGTAGCTATGTTTTGTTTGTATATAAAATAATTCTAATGCATCCCCTATTGTAAATTTTCTGAAGATTACAAATCATTAAGAAGTTCCATGACTATTTATACAGGTCACAAAACTCAAGTTTTTTTTTTCTAATCTTCATAATTAGGGATTTACATTATTCCTCATAAATCACACCTCAGCTGCTGCAGAACTCCTTTTTAATGTGTGAGAGCTTAATGTCCACCACTGATTGGCGTTAAAATGCCATTATTCTTTAAAAACAAAATAGGCACGCATATATTATAAGGTTCTGTGCAGCTGCAGCACACAACTGTATTATACACACTGCAGCAGCTGAGGAACCTATTTTTAAAGAGAGCGGGAATATTTCATGTCAGTCAATCAGTGATTGGCACAGAATCTGTGACTGATTGCTTCTACACAAAGTAGACCAACACAGGTTATTTTACCATTTCAAATATATGTCACTAACGTACAATCCTGTTAAAGGCTATGTACACCTTTTACATACATTTTTTTTTTTTTTTTTATTGTTACAATGCGTCTAAAATGAAAAAAGAAGCAACTTTTCAAATCATCCTAATTAAAGATGTTCTATAGTTTTCGGTCTACAACTCTCATACAAGCTTAAATGTTTCCATGGTAAATGACCTCAAACAAATCCAGTTTAGTCTTATCCTGCAGTTAGGCTTCATGCACACGAACGTAAAAACGCCCGTAATTACGGGCCCATAGACTTCTATTGGCCACGGGTACCTTCCTGTTCGCTTAAGGGAAGCTGCCCATGGCGTTGAAAAATATAGAACATGTCCTATTTCAGGCCGTAATAACAGCACAGGCAGTCCCATAGAAGTCTATGGGGCTCCCGTAATTACGGATGGCTACGTGTGTGCACCCGTAATTACGGGAGTGTTGCTAGGCGACGTCAGGGGATAGTCACTGTCCAGGGTGCTGAAAGAGTTAACTGATCGGCAGTAACTCATACAGCACCCGGGACAGTGACTACCGCTGGAGTTAATAGTATTAAAAGTTTGCTTACCCAGAACTCTTCTTCTTCCTCCAGTCCGGCCTCCCGGGATGACGTTTCATCCCATGTGACCGCTGCAGCCAATCACAGGCTGCAGCGGTCACATGGACTGCCGAGTCATCCAGGGAGGTCGGACTGGATGTCAAAAGAGGAACGCGTCACCAAGACATCGGCCGGAGTACGTATGAACTTTTTTTTACTTTCAAACGCTGCAGAAACTCTGCCCGAAAGGGCTGCCGTTCTCTCTATCCTGATAGAGAGAAGGGGCTGCCGATTAGTGCAGAGAAAACGGGTCCGTAAATACGGGTGGAATACTGGTGACACCGGACCCGTATTTACGGGCACGGGTCCGTAACTACTGGTGGAATACGTGTGACAATGGACCCGTATTTACGGGAGGAAAAAAATAAGTTTGTGTGCATGGGGCCTAATACTGCCTTCCAAGGGTCTACTAATTCTTGCTGGCATACACTTGATAGGTAAGCAAGAAGTAGGGGACAGCTTAAAGGCAATATGACTGGATCAGACTACACAGGGTTTATTTGTTGTCTCTTAACATGGAGACACATTAACCTGTATAGGAGCTGTAGGCCTAATATAAAAATAGTTAATCTTTTTTTTTTTTTCATTTTAAAAACATGGAACAGTAAAAAAGAATTGGATACAAAGTTTATCTACTACATAGAATTGCGTGAATGCTTGTGAATGAAGCAAAAACACTGAAATTTGTATCTACATACATTTGGATGTGGGAATGTGTTTGTTTTAATCAATGTGTCATGAACTATGTGTGCTTCTAAAACCTGCGGGTGTGGAATATCTGAGTTTTATTTCTGCTTATAGTGAGAATCTGTGATTTGCAATGTTCTTACCCTCTTCCAACTTAATACAGAAAGCCAACTCTTCTACTTCTACGGGAGAAAAGATCACAAAGCTGTATGAGATGGGGAGTGAGCCGGAGCGGAAGATGTGGGTAGACCGATACTTGATCTTTATGGAAGAGAGGGGAACACCAGTTGCCACATTGCCTGCAGTTGGAAGAAAGCCCCTGGACCTGGTCAGACTTTACTTCTGCGTCAAAGAGATTGGAGGCTTCGCACAGGTAAAATAGGAATGTCATGTTTGGCAACAAGTATGTCTTTTAAAGCTTTTAAATTTTTAACCCTATACAATATCCGCTTCTTTGGCACCATAGAATGAACCATCATGATTTTTCTGCACTGAAGTTATGCTGAACAACACTTTGTATATGTAGACTAATGCTTTTAGAGCATGGTAAGTGTAGGTGTATAGCTTTTATATTCTCGCTGTAACCTCACTGCGCTTGCAAGAGCAGTCATTTACCCATCAGTGCATAATAAAAGCAAACTGCTTGACTTCAGTGCTCCAGTAATATTAAAAGGGCATATAGATAGAAAAAGCAAATCTGTGTACACAATTGAGCTTTTCTTTCCAGCAATAGTGAATGAGCTGTTACTGTCCAACTCTGGAAAACGCATGTGGTTAGCTACAATAATGTGTACTGCTCGAACGTATGCCAAATAGACACTCTTTTGGCATATATTGGGCCCATTAAAGATCATGAACACATTTGGCTTATATATCAGGCTATTTACTGGGATATTCTGCAAACATACATCACAAACCTGGTGTGAGCATAACCGACCGTCTACAACAAGAACCATGTCAGGTATCAGCCTCTCCATGTACAGTACAATAAGACATTACAAAGTATGTGTTGAAAAAAATATAAACTTGACAAATTTTAACCCCTTAGTGACCGCCAATACGCCTTTTCACGGCGGTCACTAAGGGGCCTTCGGCTAGGCCACCATCTTTTCATAGCGGCCCAGTCTAAGTCCTTCACGAGTGCCCCGTGCAGGCTGGAGCCGGGGCTCGGCTGTCTGATGACAGCTGGGCTCCTGCTCCAACGCCCGAGATCGAAGTGCTGGTTAACCCGTTAATGCCGCCGTCAATAGTGACCGCAGCATTTAACTTGTTTACAGAGGGAGGGAGCTCCCTCTCTCACCCATCGACGGCCCATAAAGGCAATCATGAGCCTCCGATGGGGTGTCACGGCAGCCGGGGGCTTGATAAAATGCTCTGGTATACCAAAGCATTATAGAAGCGATCTGAAGATTGCATAGTAAAGTCTCCTAGTGGGACTAAAAAAATAAGTAGTAAAAAAGTAAAAGTGTAAGAAGTGTAAAAAATAAATAAAAGTACACATATATGGTATCGCCGCGACCCTAATGACTCAATCAATAAAGTTAATATGTAGTTTAGACCGCAAGATGAACACCGTGGCAGTATTATGAATATGTGAAACCGGCCCAAAGGTTTACCTGTATCTGGCAAAGTCTATGTGGTGGAACTTGTAGACTTGATCAGTAGAGCCTTTGACCAATGATGTTCACCATTGATCAGTAGTGTATGTGTGGTCATACATGGCAGTACTGTTGTGCCTTATTCACACGGGTGTTGCGCATATTTCACGTCCGAGGTGCATCCGTGCTCTGTGCTGCAGGATGCGATATCACGCATCCCCCATAGACTAGAGTCTATGAAGGAATGCGTGAAGCGTGAAAAAATAGGACATATTCTATTTTCTCACAGACCCTTCACACGGTCCGTTGAAACAACAGACGTGTGAACGGCCACATTACATAGGTCCGTCTGACAGCCGTTGTTTTGACGGCCGTCACACGGACGTATAACACGTTCGTGGGAATAAGGCCTTAGGCTGTCGAGGAAGTTAAATTATGTCATCTAAGCGGGCTGGACCATTATAAATATATTTACAAGTAGCCATTTAATTAAGAAATACAAGTGATTTCAGGAAGATCACAATGTAATATATATATGAAGAAAATAACCCTCACATAGGGCAGAATATGTTTATTAAAATATTCTATGCAAAAAGAGCATGTTTATACCTATGGTAAGCTTTAAAAGATAGCTTCAGTCAAAAACTGAAAAAATTGTATTTCTCGCATTACACAGGGATTTCTTTTTTTTGGACATGTACTGGGCTACAGAAACATACATGACGGAAATTTTTCTAGAAAGTATGAAAGTAGAAAAAGGAGTTGTTAGGATAGTTCCCAAAATCTCATAAATGGTGTTACTAATTTCAACTTGTAGCGCTACCACCCTAAAAAAAAAAATATTAGTGCAAAGTGTATTCTTCACTTAACATTCTTTTTGTACTATTTTCCATAACCCTGAATTGTGCTGAAGCTAATATTTACATCTTATGATACTTTTTTGTGTGTGTGCTGCACCCCAAAATGCTCACTCCTTAGTAATACTTCATACTTAGCCTGCCAGAACTTCAGCCTGAATCACACTGTGGGGTTTTTCACCTTTCACCTATTGGTCTGGTACATTGGCAAAGCCCCTTGCTGAAATAAAGAAGTTGCGGGTTAATTACTGTATGTACTCATGTTGGTATTAATGTATTCAAAATGCTGAAAAAACTAGGTACAAAACCCTTAAAAAAATTGTAGAAAAGCAGGGGTTCGAGTTACTGTAACCCCTTAATTACAACTGGAGTGTTTTGTTCTCTAGGCGTATGGTGTTATCACTGGTGTCTGGCACAGCTCATCCCCTTTGGAGCTGTAGGAAATAATCATGTATTCGTTCCACATTTACAGCTCCCACAATTACACTAAATTGTGAAATAACACAGTTGCTGTTATTTTTATTGGTTTTTAAATGAGTTCTTAGCAGTGAGGCCTTTTCTAATTGAAACAAGAGCACGTGAATTCGCGCATGCTCTAGTGCTTTGGCTAGATCCAAATTGCAAGCTCTGCCGCAGATCCCTTCTGAAACTATCTTTGCATTATGGGATGTTGTGTGCAGGAGCCTCCAACGCCTTTTATGTTGCTATCAGCAGGTTCTTTAATGGCTTTATAACTGCGAGTAGCGGCTTTGCATTGCTGAGTGGGAGTAATGAGCGTTAGTTAAAAGAGACACATTAAAAAAACATAGGATGGTAAAGAAAAAGAATAAAGTGCGCGCTTTTCTCTCTACCCCACTCCTGAATGGGAAATAATTTACCAACAACAATGTTTCCTTTATTTTAGGTTAATAAAAACAAGAAATGGCGAGAGCTGTCAACGAATCTGAATGTTGGCACTTCCAGCAGTGCTGCCAGCTCCCTGAAAAAGCAGTATATACAGTACCTGTTCACCTTTGAATGCAAAATAGAAAGAGGGGAGGAGCCTCCTCCGGAGATCTTCAATCCCGGCGAGTCGAAGAAACAGCCTAAGATTCAGCCACCATCTCCTGGTAAGTGGGTGGCATTGCAGCCAGGGATTTTCACTGACAGGCTCGATTTTAAATTACTTGAATAACATAGTATGAAAGCAATATCGAAAAGTTCAGTAACCATACCCTGCCAAGTACATTGATGATGAAGTAGTGATTTAAGTGAAGACGTAAGTGAACATTTCTTGTGTGTTAATGTAAATAGTCAACCTGAAGACTTCACAGTCAACGCGGACTATAATATATTTCTGTGATCAGTTACACTCTTTGAAACATCTTTCATAATTCAATGTGTGGTTTATTCTTTTTAAACATGTAAAAAAGGAAATAATGCTGTCGAAGTACATTTCATTATATACTGGCATGCTGTATGAAGAGCAATTGCATAATGTATTAATGGGAACACTCTCCGCTGTAAATGTTGCTCTTTGGTTTGCTGTTATTTGTTCAGATCATACCCAGTGCAAGCTGGGGAGCAATTCTGTCTGTAACTATTTGCAGTGTAAACAACACCCTAAAATAATACTTCATTAACCATGACATACAGTTTCTGATCTTTGTTTTAGTTATTGCTGAAATATTATATTATATAATACATGTGGACATCAATTGATGTTCCTGGAAACACAGTAGCCAGAAAAGTTGTTTATATTGGTTACTAAACATTGTGTCTAGGCACAAATCATATATTTTAGGGTTTGTGAAAATTTAGCATTTTAGAGGTTTATTTTGAGGTATTTTCTCAAAATGAGTTAATCACATTTGCAACTATTGTACTTCGCCTGCAGAGCCCCTGCATGTAGGTAGCCTGTATACACATTCATCCCTAGTGTAGGATCTAGCAAAAGTGTTTATAATCAGGGGTGGGATTCAAATTTTTAACACTAGGTTCTCTGTTTTGCCGTCAAATACATACGTGCAGGGGGGGGGGGGTGTCACGTGTATTGCACCATGGAAAATGATTCTAATATCCAAATGAAACGATTACAATATTTAAAATTCACCCAATATTAAAGTGGAGAAGGGTGCAGGACAGTGTAGTGTGCACAGTAAACCGCGATATATCTCCCGGCTAACTCGCAGATACAGTGCCAGAACCAAGCCAAGTACATATATACAGCACCAGAACCAAGCTCAGAACATATATACAGTGCCAGACCAAGGCAAGTACATAAATACTATACCAGAACCAAGCTCAGTACATATATACAGCACCATAACCAAGCTCCGTACATAAATACAGCACCAGACGCAAGCTCAGTACATATATATACTTCACCAGAAGCAAGCTCAGTACATATATAGAGCAACAGAACCAAGCTCAGTACAGCACAAGAACAAAGCTCAGTACATATATACATCACCAGATCCAAGCTCAGTCCATATATACATCACCAGAACCAAGCTCAGTACATATATACAGCATCAGAACAAAGATCAGTACATATATGCAGTACCAGAACTAAGCTCCGTACATCTATACAGCATCAGCACAAATACAGCTCAGTACAGAGATGATTTGCAAATTCAGTTTTTCAGGCCAGTTTTTTATACGGATGACCTATTCACAGGATAGGTCATCAGTATATGATCGTGGGGGTCCGATACCTGGACCCTGCACAGATTAGCTGCCTCCGGCACCTTAAATTATGCAGTGGTCGGTGCCGGAAGTGAATAGGAGCAGTACTGCAGCACGGGCGCTATACAGTGGTCGGGACCTTCTGCTTCTGCGTGGTCCAGGTGTCTGACCCCCACCGATCATATACTGATGACCTATCCTGTGGATAGTTTATCAATATGACAAACCACCCCATGCTTAGACAACCCCTTTAACCCCTGCCATATAAGTTTGTATGACACAAAACTACAGCTCCAAGTATAGCCTGAACAATGGTAAGGATATGCTGGGAGTTGCTATTTCAAGGACAAGAATGCTTCCAACCTTAAATCAATCATTTATTGGATCATCAAGAACTTCAATGAGAGATGTTCGATTGCTGTGAAGAAGGCTTCTGGGAGTCCATCAATCGCCAGGACCGTCTTCTAAAGAGGATCCATCTACGGGATCAGTTCAACACCAGTGCAGAACTTGCTCAGGAATGGCAGCAGGCAGGTGTCAGTGCATCTACACGCACAATGAGGCAAAGGCTTTTGGAGGCTGGCCTAGTGTCAAGAACGGCAGCAAAGAAGCCACTTTCTTCTATTAAGGATAGACTGACGTTCTGCAGTAAGTACAGTAATTGGACTGCAGAGGACTGGGGTAAAGTTATTTTCCCTGATCATGCAACTTCAGACTGGAACATCTGGAAGAATGATTGTCCGGAGCGAACTGGCCGGAAACCTGCCCCTGTTTATAAACAAATATAAGATCCATAAAATGATCTCCAGTCAAAAGTGGAAAAATGTCATCCTCCTTAATTTTGTGCATGAGACCTGCTCGCAGTGTCACCAGTTGGGGGGGAAGAAGGTTCCGACAACTTGGTTTTTAAGCTGTTGAATCCTTTGGTATAAGCGGCACCAGAAGTGTCTGACATCTCTATTGAAATAAATCCTATCTGAGTCTTTGTTTATGGAGGAATTGGGCAGGATAGCCGTCCCCTCGACAAATGTTTGGTTGCCTGTGCTCTCAAGTTTGACTGGCTTAAATTGCATGTAAGGACCAGCTAACATATCTGCCAATTATTGTAGACTTAAAAGGGCTGTATGGGATTGGAAATAAGGGTCTGCTTTTTTTTTTTTTTCAAGTGAATGGAGCTGAGCTACAATACCAGGCAAATCCTATGGACAAGCTCTCTAAAGAAGATCTGTCATCTCTCCACACATATTTATTTTAGTAAATACTTGCATTCCCATTGTAATAACAATTGCATGGGGAGCATCTTTTCTCCTTACTCTGCGTTGTACAATTTCTCTGATATTACTCCTGAATATTTATGAGCACATTAACAACTGGGTGTTACTATTCCCCTTGTCAACGGGGGGGCGGGGGGTGTCCCTACATAGTCTCACTCTGTCAGCACTAAATTGGATAGTGTCAGATTGTATAGGGACACACCCCCAACTGGTAACACCCAGTTGCCAACATAGTCAAGTTCTAGGAAGGATAACAGAGGAACGTCACAACACAGAGTTCTAAGAAAAGATGCTCCGGAATTATTATTTTACTAAGGATACAAGTATTTCCTAAAACAGACAAGTAGAGGGCCGGTTCACATCAGCGTTCGCTTTCCGTTCAGGGGTTCAGTCGGAGGTTTCTGTCATGGAACCCCTCAACGGAAACCACAGCTTCCGTTTGCATCACCATTAATATCAATGGTGACGGAAACATTGCTAATGAGGCAGGTTTCCGTTTTTTGACGCAATCAATAGCACAGTCGACTACTGATGTGAACAGGCCCAAAGAGATCTGACAGGTCCTCTTTAAAGAAGGAAGGATCTAGGAATGTTAAGTGCAGCAAAAACCGAGTTTTAGTTTTGGCTAGAGATTGACTTTAAAGGTAGACTAGCATTTTTTTCATGTACCTTTGGTAAAAGCGTTAAATGAAACATCTTGCATTTTCATTATATGTTATTAATATTTGTGATGAATTCAAGAAATATTTTGCAAGCAGTGTTCCTGTCCTGAAAACGCCTACTTCTAGGTCTACATGTTAATTCTTAAGTCATTGCGTAGATTGAAAATGAGGCCATACTTCTAGAGCAGATGTGCTCTCAAGATAGATATACTGCTTCTATATTGAGATAATCTATTCAGAACTCAGTAGAACAGTCAAAAGAGATGAAAGATATTGTACTACGATCACCAGAATATTTGGGACTTTGCGTCTTTTCAAAATTACTGTCATTTTTCAGGGCCCTTATGTAAAATAAAACATGGTTATTACTGCTCTACCAGGGTATGTTGGTGGATTTATTTTTGCAGCAATGTAAATTAATGTTATTATTTTCAAGTAAACAATGCAACTCAATAACTGTAAATTATGGAAAACTACAGCGCTGTGCATTCTGTCTGCACGGTTACTTATTTTCTCATTAAATTTACCCCTATTTCTCCTACTTTCTTTCACGCTAAATGGGATCTCTTGGAGCACAAAATTCACATCCCAACTGAGCACAATACTTGCTCTTATTTCCAATTATGCGCGATTCTGTTCTTGAGCCCCGGTCCCTGGAGGAAAGGGGTTGGTTTGCTTATTTTCATCTAGTCTATATATTCTCATGTATGTATCCCTGCTCTACCGTCAGTATCCACTAATTATATTTAATAGCCGCCAGTATTCTATAATCATGACTTAAATGGATTATTTAAACAGACTACAAATACACCAGATTGTTCCTTTCTTTCTCAAAGTGGCCACTTTGAGCTTAAATCTGATTGGTTGCTTTGGGCAACGGCTTTACTTTTCTTTTGCACTAGTTATGAGATGTTTCTTCCGGTGGCTTTTTTTTTTTTCATAGGCCCACAGAACTATAGCAACATAACGGACAGCTGTGGTGCGATGCAATTATTTTCAATAAGGAGAATGTAAGAAAAGATTGATGCAACAGACTGATTCTACTTTGTTGCCCAAACTTTTTGCTATTGCTCTCCTACTACAAAAGTAACAGTGTGACCCTAGTATCTGTGAGTCGAAGTCCCAATGACAATATCGCTATTATTACAACTGCCATAGGGGGTAGGCCATGCGACTCAACTGCCAATACAACCTACTCTTTGTTTTGCGTCCACTTGTCTTTTTGTGGCTTGAGATGAGAGAATTTCCCAAAATGGAGTTTTACAGCTTTTGAGCCACAAAAAGAGCCAATTCTGCTTTGTGCTGACATCTAATTTTGTTGTGTATGCACTTAGTTAACTGTTTTCGTGGGACTGCAATGTTGAATTTTTGGGTGACTAAAAATCACTTTGGACAAATCTTCTCCACATTCCACATATGGCGGCGCATCCATCCGCTGTATGTGTTATATTCACCTCAGGTAAATTGGTCGAGTGCATAACATAAGAGACTATACTTGCTTTAGATCCCTAAATATAATAATTAATATTTCCCATGTAATTTATTTATTGTAGCTAAATCACTAGCATCCAGTTATTTTGTAACATTCTAAACATGCTAGAGGGCTCCATTGACACTAATGACCACGCTTTTTGTATGTCATGCCTACAGTGCTTTAAGCACACTTCTCCACTAGATTAGTATGAATGAGCCTTTTAAGACTGACGGACATTTTTAGTATTTGCTGTGTGTTAAACAGTCCAATACCCCATGTGTTTTTAGCTGGAGAGAGAGAATCTGGCATGTGCACCCTTTGTGCTGGCCCATTCTCCCACTCATCAGACTGGCTCACACCGACCTGTGCTTTATGTGAATGTTGTTAGCTTCTGGCAGCTGCATGCCGTATCAGGAAAGCGCATTTCACTGAGAGAAAAGCTTCAGAGACAAGGAAGAAAGCCTCCAGTCTGAGAAGCCGGTCATAATTAGTAAGCTGCTACCACAACCTCATCCATCTTTGCTGACATGAGGCTGGCTGGATTTTCTATTCTTAGCTGACAGGTGATGTCACAGAATCTGTGAAGAAGCCAAGAGGGAATCCCCAGAGGAAGAAGGAGGGTGAATGGGCTTCCCTGGTTTGTAAACAAAGATGTCCTCACTGTGACCTCTGTTCAGAGCTGAATTTGTGACGTCTTGAAGTTCTCACGATTTCACCCCACCCCATCTCTCCACCTCATCAGAATTAGGCCAGTAGGTTCATGCTGTGCAAATTATCCTCCCAGCATGGTGTCTGCCTGCAGAGTCTGAAATATGCAGTGCACTTAACCCGTCATAACCTTCTCTTTGTTTACTTTATAGCATGTAATTGGGAGTATTGGGGGAAGGTGTGCGCCGAGGACCGCGCCAAGTGTTCATGAGCTTCGTATACAAAGTTCTAATCTGTTAAATCTCGAACAAAAGTGGAGCATTATTATTAGCTTTTTTACTCTTGTTCTGAATGTCCAGACCTGGAAATTTTACACAGTTCATTGGTAAAAATAAATTAAAAAAAAGGATATCCGATTAGATATAAAGTCAATATTCAGATATTACCGGTAGTTTGTTAGAGTTAAAAGGATTCCACACATGCTAAAGGTCTTTGGAAATATTGAAGTAAAACAAGTATTTTACTGAAACATGCTTAAACCCCTCATGCGTTGAGGAAATAACTCCAAAACTACATAGTCTATGACCTCGAACTACGTTTGGTCTTAAATATGTAAGCGTCTTCCTTTTTTTGTTCTTTTACTATAAGGAGTGAACATGTTAAACACCCACTCATCTAACACAAATAACCACATAACAATATTATGGCAAATAAATTTGTGGCACTAGCCACTCTTTATTTACAACACATTATACAGCTCAGTTGGGTGAACCCAAATGATTGTGGCACCTCACGTGATGGGCCGGAGAACGCCTGCTCCGGCTCACCCAAGGACCAGGAGCCAGCAGTTCATGCGCACCTCCACTGACTCCCCCCGAGCAACCTTCGTAGTTCCCCGAGTCCGTCCGAACTGGGGACCAGCCGTCTAGCTTGTGGTTATGTCGCCATGGCCCATAGCTACCGAATTCATGTGTGTGAAGTTCCGTTATCCTGCCTTACAATACAGAACATCACAACAAACCTTATAATAAATTCTGCCTGGGTGGGTTTTGCTATTCCCTGTAAGTAGAAACAGAATTAAACTGCTCTCCCTCACATGCTCTGCCTTAAGTCCCCCTACACTACTCCACCCTAATCCCATCACCAAATTCTTTACTCCACCCTTAATTTCCTTATATTTACCTTCAAGTTCAAAACCGCCCCCTCCCCGCAGACTACCTAGCAGCCCTATTTTGAACAAAGAAAAAAAACCTTAACTTACATTATCCCTATTCCTACCAAACTATCTAAGGTTTTCCAATACAACACATTTCTTCCTGGGGGCCCTCCTTATGGTTCCCTACGGGCATTTGGCCCATTCGTCACCATTTGGCTTTAACCTAATGGAGTAAAGATTCACTATTTATCATTTAAGACGAGTGCTGGATTTTCCCATTTGTGTCCCAGTATTACTGTGCCGATGTTCAGTATAGAAGCACCTCTGCTAGACTGAGAAGATATATTCAGAGCGGTCAAGGAAGGTGGAGGTACTTGCAACAGCATAACCAGAATCCAGGCTTGTGAGGGCATGCTAGGAGTTGTTGTATCTCAACAGCTGGAGAACCACAAGCTGCAGAACACTGCTTTAAAAAAATAAAAATGCCACCATTGTTGTAACGAAACAAGCAATATCTATGTGGCTTTTGTGGCTGCTAGTTATGCACACAGGCACTGATCTTGTACGGAGCCAAGCCGCATAGCCTCCACGCATGTATAGGCTCCGTCGGGCGCCCTAAGTGCAGAGGTATATTCCTCTAGAATGCTTACAGGGTAGAATACCACTGTACATACAGGGACTGATGGAGCATGCCATAACTTTTATTTCTGTCAAATTGATGCATAATCCAACAAAAAAAAAACTCCAGATGCCTCCTTATGAAATCGGGCATACGGAGGTACAGTATACTCCCCATGTACCTCTATTAAAACCCTTTTACCACTCCATACAAAACTGAGCGGTAATGCGGACGTGTTCATGGGCCCTAACAGTGCAATGTGCAGATGATACTGTAAAATACGTACTTCCTAAGCTCTCCACAGATTTTTCTGCAAATCTGCAGCAAAATGTGCGTAATCTATACCGGGTAAAATCCGCCGTCAAAATCCACAATAGGATTGATGTACTGCGGATTTAAAAGTCTGCAGCATGCCCTCAATTCCGTGCAGATTTTTTCCACTACATGTGGATGGGGTTTTGAAAATCCCATCCACGAGTATTGTACTGAAATTGTGGCTGATTTTCGATGCGGAATCTGCACCAAATCCCGCACGCAATCTGCAGGTGTGAACTCAGCCTAAGGGTATTGAAAAATATATGAAACGGATTTCAGGAGAAAACAGCCTTTGAATCCAAGCGCTTTTAGGGCTGATTTTTAAAGTGTTTTTGGCGTTTGCATGCGTATTTTTTAAGCGAATTTTAAGGCATATTTTTTTAAGTGACTTTTTTCGTAGTGTCAATGGAAAATCGGCTCCAAAAATGCTGCAAAATGGGACATGCCACTTTAAGAGGCGTATTTTTAGGAGGCATTGTTTTTATTCAGCAGCATAAAAACACTCCTCATACGGACTACATGGTGTATTTCCCATTGAAGTCAATGGGAAAATGTTTGCAGGTGTATAACAACCGTATTTTGGAGTGTAAGAAAAAATTTTTACGCTTCGAAATACCCCTCAAAATAAGCCGTGTGAACATACCCTTAGAATCCTATAAGTTAGAGTACATTGCTCTGTACTTCTCAGTTGCATGTGTGCTATACATCACTGATTCTTGATACTTAGTTCGCCATAGGGGCATAGAAGAAGAATTTGCAAGTCTCCACCCACAGTCTTTAGATGAGGATTTACTGCTTTGGTTTTAGGATACATTATAGGTATGAACTATGCAAATAACTTGCATGTTAGGTTAGCAGCTAAAGTTCCTGTAATGGTCTTTCCTTTTAAAAAATAATGGACCAAGCCTTGGGTTCTTTGGATTTTTAGAAAATGTCTCAGAATCGCTGTGAATATATTTCTACCAGTACACTTATTACATTATTATTGCAGAGTTTTAAAAACTAAAGTAAAGATAGTCATTTTACATAATGGACTAAACAATGAACAGAAAATAGACTTTTTCTTGTTTGTGAAATCTGAATAATGTCTTGTATGTGTGTAACAAGCAGACTCCCCGAGAGAGAAATGGTTTAAATACACGGCACACAATGCTAAGCAACATTTCTACTTTCTTTATTCGTCCCATTAATCACACCACAAATCATGTGATCACTTAGTGCCCTCTATAGGTAAGAACGGCTGAGTCTTACTAGACCAATATCAGAACATTTTTCACCAAAGGTCTTTTCTGACCTCTTGAGTTACAGAAAAGAAGAAAGAAAATGGTGAAAGACCAAACAGAATAATAAAGTAAAAAATAAATAAGCAAAGAATGCCTGTCCACCCTGTATTTCTAACCAAACCCAAAATAAAACATGAGTTATATCAAACTGATCATAATGGAAACCAAATTTTTTAGACTATTTTTAAAATTAAATTTCAGTTAAAATATGAAAAATTTACGGCTTTTTTTTGCCATTTTCAAACTTTATCGATAATAAGACTGGAAAAGAAAAAGATATTTCTTTAAAAATAGAACAAAGAAAAAGTTGCAACAAAATGGTTTCCTGGCACAAACGGATATGCAGTCAATGTCGGAATGTTTAAATGGTTCCGGTCATTAATGGTGGAAAATACCCTGGTACTGAAGTGGTTAATGTGTGCAGTGGATTAAAATGTTGGCATGTTTGCTGTGGGATATAGAATATTCACTGAAAACATTTTTGTGAGTTAAAATATTTTCTGGCTACATATTTTTGTAAGAGGCCATTTTCTGTGTTTTTGTTATTTAGCCAACTCTGGATCTTTCCAAGGGCCACATACTCCTCAGTCCACGGGTAGTAATTCCATGGCTGAGCTGCCTGGCGATTTAAAACCGCCAACGCCTGCTTCAACACCCCATGGTCAGATACAGCCAATGCCAGGTGGCAGGTATGTGCATTTACATTGCAACACTTTAATAAGGATCTATGCTGTATTCTTGCAAGTTGCCGTTAAACAGATCATCTCAATTTTTTTTCTCCATTCCCACTTGTGCAACTTTTATGTTCAATAGGAACAGTGCAGTGAGTGTGCAAGATCCATTTTCTGATGATTCAGGTTTCCCAAAGCGCAATTCTATTACTCCTAATACCCCTTCCCAACTAGGGATGAATGTACCAGACATGATGGGCCGGATGCCTTATGAGCCTAACAAAGATCCTTTCAGTGGTATGAGAAAAGGTATGATCCCAAAAACTACAAGATATATTGATTTATTTTGTTTTCACATTTTTATTTTTTTTAAAGTATTGTGCAGTTTTTTTTTCGTTTTCCTCGATAATGGTATGCATGGCATTCAGTTTGCTAGACTTTTTCTTGCAACCAAAAGAATTATACTCGCAATAAATATGGTAGAAACATTGGCGCAGTGGACGTTACATCTGTTCTTGCTCGCAGTCATACTTTTACGTTTCGGTTGCCAGTGATTTATGCCAATTCTTTACCTTCTGAATGCAGCATCTCTACAGTTATGGTCTTTAAATATTGTAAATATAATATAATAATTTAAATATATGTGCGATATACCTGAGTGGCTAAAGGCATTGTTTCTCTATTAGCAATTGGCTGCCTATTTAACTGCATCTTTGACATCTCTTTGACTAACACTAAAGCTTCACACACGCGACAAAGCCGTAGTACACTCCATGTGCCGACATATGTTGCCTTTCTATTATACTGTATTTCGGAAATATGCTTCCTTTGAAGCAAAGCTTCTAGGGGAGATTACCTCTGTAAT
Organism: Rhinoderma darwinii; assembly: GCF_050947455.1. NCBI lineage: Eukaryota > Metazoa > Chordata > Amphibia > Anura > Rhinodermatidae > Rhinoderma > Rhinoderma darwinii. The sequence goes on along the minus strand of NC_134690.1, from coordinate 300,851,899 downwards.
ATAGCATCCAATAAAGCATGCTACGATATTACATTGTTTGTATTTCAAGTTATCGGAGGTATACAGAGGTATAGAAGGACCCAATAGCCTCTATTGGTGTTGTATTATGGCTTTGTATGGAGCCATAATATGGTAGTATCCATGAGCCCTTAGAGTGTACTCACAGTACGGAATGGTGCAGCAGAGAACTGCAGCAAATAGATGCCGTTTTTTTTGTGTTGCCCTCTATTACATCCGGTCATCTGGTCATCAGCCTGTCATCAGATTTTAGGCAAACAGATGCCTGATGCTACAAGATAGCAATAGGGTAAAGGAATAGGAACATGCTAGGGTTGAAGATCTTCGGTTTGCATCAGGGTAAAAAATAACTTTTACTTTGACGTTAGCCGTATGCAAATTTGGTTTTCGTGTCCACCGGAATAGAAAGTGTCTGGCATCTACAGCTGCAGCCACTCCCTTGTGATCTGCAGTTGATTGTTGGCCCTGATAATGATGAAGACAAGCAGAACTGTCAATCAATTGCAGTGGGGAGGGGAGTGGTTAGAGCTCAGCAAACCTAATTTGCATATGGTACGCCAGAAAATAAGTTCTTTTTTGCCCTGATGCAAGCTCTGGGATCTTAAACACTGATATGTCACTTTTCCTTTACTCAATCGCTAACTAGCATTGTCAGCCGTTTGTTAGCCTAAAGTCTAATGACAAACTCCCTTTAAGCAGAGCAGTGTTGTCATAAGCTGAAATACCATCTGTTGTGTAAATATACACTGTATTTAAAAAAGTATTGGGACACCAATTAATCATTGAACTTGGGTATTTCATTCAGTCTCATTGCCACAGGTGTAGAAAACCAAGCACCAAGCCATGCAGTCGCCTTTACAAACTTGTGTGAAAGAATGGGTTGTTCTATAGAGCTCACTGAATTTTAGCGTGGTACAGTAATAGGATGCCACCATTGTAACAAATTAGTTTGTGAAATTTCTTACCTCCTAGATATTCCACGATCAACTGTGAGTGGTAGTATTGCAAAGTTGAAGCATTTAGGAACCACAACAATTCACACACGAAGTGGAAGACCACGTAAAGTTACAGAGCGTGGTCACCTCGTGCTGTGGAGCATAGTGCATAAAAGTCGCCAACGCTCTGCTGACTCAATAACTGCAGAGCTCCAAGCTTTCTTTGGCATTAACATCCGTACAAAAACTGCGCTGGGAGCTTCATGGCATGTGTTTCCATAGCCAAGCAGCTGCATGGAGTCTTGCGTCACCAAGCACAATCCCAAGCGTCAGATGGAGTGGTGTAAAGCACGCCGCCACTGGACTCTGGAGCAGTGGAAACGTGTTCTGTCGAGTGATGGATGAGTCGGGTTTGGCGAATACCTGGAGAACATTACCTGTCTGACTGCATTGTGCCAACTGTAAAGTTTGGTGGTTAAGGGATAATGCTATGGGTTTGTTTTTCAGGGGTCGACCTAGGTCCCATAGTACTAGTGAAGGGAAATCTTAGGCTGGGTTCACACGACCTGTTTTCAGACGTAACGGAGGCGTTTTATGCCTCGAATTACGTCTGACAAAACGGCTCCAATACGTCGGCAAACATCTGCCCATTACTTTCAATGGGCTTTACGATGTACTGTGCCGACGACCTGTCATTTTACGCGTCGCTGTCAAAAGACAGCGCGTAAAATTACAGCCTCGTCAAAAGAAGTGCAGGACACTTCTTGGGATGTAATTAGAGCCTTTTTTCATTGACTCCAATGAAGAACAGCTCCAAATTACGTCCGTAAAAGACGCCCCGCAAAACGCGAGTACATGCAATTACGTCTGAAATTCAGGAGCTGTTCCCCGAAGAGTGGAAGCTGTTCTAGCTGCCAAGGGGGGGGCAACTCCATATTAATGTCTATGGATTAAGATCGGGTTGTCCTAAAATCTCCTGTAGGTGTAATGTGTAAGTGTCCCAATACCTTTGTCAATGTAATGTAGGTTAATTCAGTGTTGCATGCATATTTCTACTCTGGTCTCATTGTTCTTGTCAAATGATCCTGCTTTAGGTGTTTTTGTTGCTTCCTTTGTGCGCAGCTCACATTACATAATATATTCATTTTAATGACCTGAAAGAAATTACCCAGCCTTCTTCAGCTTCAACCGCTGTTCTAATCAATGTTACAACATTTGATAGGAAGTATGAGTATGTAATCAGCAAGTGCTGATTGAGAACACAGATTTCCTAATTTACTTGAGGGGCAACAATCAAAATTTTGTACTTAAATTCCTCAATATCTTTTTATCATGTTTTATATAGCTGAAAAGGGGGAAGTGTATGGAAGAAGCCGATCTCACCAGGGTTCTTAGAATAAAGTCTTAGAATTGTTGTCATCGTAATGATTTTTTTTTTGTTTATTACCGTTTTTGTTGAAAATCATTTTTTCTATTAATTTAGGATTAAAAACTTTCTGCTCTTTTTTAGTGAGAAATAACATGGTGCGGCATGTTCAATCGGCCAAAGTTAAGCCTACATGCGAGCGGGCTAATCGTAAAGCCATTCATCACCTATGTAGGTTTGGTTTCAGCCGCCTGCGCTGTGTGTTCTCACCCTTAGGCCCCATGCACACAACCGTGCCGTAATCACGGTCCTTGATTATGGGCGTGGGCAGCTGCAGACAGTCATCCGATTTGCGGACCGTGCTCCCATTATAAAGTATGGGGGCCCGGTCCGTAAAATAAAAAAACTTAGGACATGTCCTATTTTTTACAGAAGGTTTCTACGGCCCGGACACCTTCCCGTAAATATACGGGAAGGTGTTCGTCGGCCATAGAAATGAATGGGTCCCTAATACGCAAGTCTGTATACGTGTTTATTGTATGGTTATTTAAACACTTTATATTATTTTAAGCTTATTTCACTGGTTTTCTTCAGAGATGTTGCATCTTTTGTTGTGTGATTGCTAGTTTTTAGGCTGTATTTATGATTTACACATAGTAAAAGTGGCTGTTTTTATGAATGTAGACCGTTTTTATAGAATTACTTTAAGTACAGTCCTGGGCTTTATTAATATGTAGCCATATTTAGGTATTTTAATTTATCAAGGAAAATTGTTGCCAACTTCATATGGGTTTAAATGGAAATGTCTACATAACATTCCCATTAAAAAGAGATTTTAATGAAAAGGTGACTTTATCAAGTATTCAGTGAATGATCAAGTCTCGTTCTCACAAACGAAAAAATAGGCTATTTTCCCAGTCTGTAATGTTTTATTGAAAGCAAAAACTAATCCCAGAAGGTGGAAGAGGGAAATCCAAAGAAAAAGCTTTGGAATTTTGTAATTGTAACCTCTGATGGGATTTGTTTCCGAGTTTTGGTGTAAAACTAAAGATCTATTTCAGGTCAATGAGGCCTACATCTACTTCACAAATTTCCACTATTTGTTGTTGGATGATTTCTTCCCAATAATTGCATCTCCACTCCTGTCTGATAGAAATGATATGGATACATACGACTGTATTGTTTTTGTAAGGCCTCATGCACACGACCGTATTTTTTCCCACCCGTAAATACTGGCGTAAATACGGGTCCGGTGTCACACGTATTCCACCCGTTTTGCACCAGTATTTACGAACCCGTGCCCGTAAATATGGGTCCGGTGTCACACGTATTCCACCCGTATTTACGAGCACGTTTTTGGCGGCAAAATAGCACTGCACTAATCGGCAGCCCCTTCTCTCTATCAGTGCAGGATAGAGAGAAGGGACAGCCCTTTCTGTAATAAAAGTTAAAGAAATTCATACTTACCCGGCCCTTGTCTTGGTGACGCGTCCCTCTCTTCACATCCAGCCCGACATCCCTGGATGACGCGGCAGTCCATGTGACCGCTGCAGCCTGTGATTGACCTGTGATTGGTTGCAGCGGTCACATGGCCTGAAACGTCATCCAGGGATGGCCAGGACGTCGGGCCGGATGTCGAGAGGGACGCGTCACCAAGGCAACGGGCGGGAGACCGGACTGGAGGAAGCAGGAAGTTGTCGGTAAGTATGAACGTCTTTTATTTTTTACAGGTTTATACTGATCGGTAGTCACTGTCCAGGGTGCTGAAAGAGTTACTGCCGATCAGTTAACTCTTTCAGCTCCCTGGACAGTGACTATTTACTGACGTCGCTTAGCAACGCTGCCGTAATGACGGGTGCACACATGTAGCCACCCGTCATTACGAGAGCTCCATAGACTTCTATGAACTGTCCGTGCCGTTATTACGGCCTGAAATAGGACATGTTCTATCTTTTTCAACGGCACGGGCACGTTCCCGTGAGAAAACGGGAAGGCACCGGTCGCCAATAGAAGTCTATGAGCCCGTTATTAGGGGTCGTAATTACGACCCGTAATAACGGGAGTTTTTACGGTCGTGTTCATGAGGCCTAACAACTACTTAAAGTTATTGGTAAGCTTAAAGGGTACCTCCAAAGTGGCAGGTGTCCTCGTCTCCCACCTGAAGCTTGAATCGGACTTCGGGAGATGCTACTGTTGCCAAGGCAACCTCTGCAACAGTACCGCCCTATTTTCCGGCCACGTCTATCATTGTCAGATTTAAACATCTGGTAGGAGACTAAGACGCCAGCAACATTGGGGTTACACTTTAAGATGGCAGCATACCATCCCAAAGATGTGCTTGTTTAGTTGCATTAACCATTTTAATTTTTACTCCTATGTTAAGCCAGTATTCTTTTCTTTAAAAAAATGCTGTGGCTTTTGCTGACTGACCTAAAATAATTTAATAAACATGCCCTCCGGATTGCAGGAGTCTTCATGTTTTTCCCCCTTGCAGCATAGTACCTCTACACTTGTTTATAACCAAACCTTTGAAATGCTTCAACCCTTTGCCAGGGGCTAGTATAATTCCAGCTGACATGGTTATGGCCCGGTCATTAAAAGACTCTATGGATAATTGATATCTCGGTTTCAAGGTAAACTGAAACATTTTTTAATGTGCACATTTTCTTATTTTAGTGTCTGTAAGCAATGAGCCTTTCATGCCCCCTGTCCAAATGCCTAACAGTGGTATGCCGGATATCTACAACCAGACTCCATCTGGAGTGATGTCCAACATAGGAATGAGTCAGCGGCAGCAATTTCCTTATGGACCTGGAAGCTATGATAGAAGGTAAGTACATATTAAAAGTCAGCAACTGTGAATCATTCCCCTAGTATAGTCTGTTATATAATAAAACATACAAAATCAGAAATTCTCATTGGTCTGCTTATAAATAATATATACCAATATTTTATCTTTACAAGAACTATTTTTTTTCCCTGATTTTTGTTGTGAAATGAAAAAATATGTAGCTTGTCATCCAGTGGATTTGTTGTTATGGAGATTCAGACATAATGTTTTAAAAGAGATACTGTAAAAGTGTGTTGAATGAAAAGGTTGGAAGCAGAAAAAACTGAATATTATTTTTTTTCATTTACAGTATTTTGATATCCTAAAAATAGTCAACCTTTTTAGGGTAAAGGGTTTCTGATGCTAGTGATTTTATTTTAGTGTTGATTTAGTAGCCATGTCTCTTTTTTTGTTTTATTGTTTTTAGATATATTTTTTACCCTTTTGAGTACCGCTGTACTCATTATTTGTACTTGTATAATGTAAAAAAGTAATTTAAATTGTTTTGATGTGCGATTCTAATAGCATTTCTTTCCTCTTCTTTTTGTGTAATTGTTACACATTTGTTTAGGCAGCATTTTTTTACATATAGTGTCGTGCCCACCCTTTTACTTTGTTTCCCGAGATTTAGTAGCCAAGCATAGTATTAAAATGACTGACTCCGTAGGTTAGGTTGTCACATTGGTGATTTTGTAGATCAAGACATTAGAAAATCATTGTGAAATAGCAAGAAAAATACGAGAAGCTGTACGGCAAAAGATGATATGCGCTGGCACTGTACGATTTAACCCCTCCCTTATGTTACAAGTCAGCTTGGGCGATTTTAGATTTTACAAATGCCTGTGTAACACTGCTATATTGTGTTCGTACAGGGAATTCTAAAAACCGTAACTAAACATGATACTTTAGGAGTATGTCATAGCTGTCCTTTATTTTACATGAGAAAAAGGTACTGCAATCCAGCAACTTCTGGTATAAGCCAAATTACTTTATTGTCAACATATTAAAAGCATGGTCTCTGACACTTACTCGTCGCAAAAACGAATGTTTCTTAATCAAAATTTTTTACATGGATTAGCCCAGAGGTCCCCAATAATAGAGCTTGAAAAACTATATGGATATTAGTAAAACAAAAATGGCAGTTTAGCTAGGTCACATGATGCTGATATAAGCACAATGTGATGCTTCATTTAAAAAAAAAAACTGTGGTGTTTCCCCTCTAATGCCATATCAGAAATCAATCAGGAAAAAATTATAGTGGTACAAATAAAAGCTGGTGTCACTCATCAAAACAAGATAATATTTCTGGGCATTGTGCAGGTTGTGGCTAGGGTTTTCAGTGATGGGCATAATACAAAGATGATGTAGATTAACGATAAAAATTACATTTTGGGGAGCAGACAGGGAAGGACGTGTTATGAGATTAAAATGGGTTTAGAAGCACTGAAGACATTTGGAAGGATTTATCAAAGCTAGTGCAAAATAAGAGTGGAGCATTTGCCCAAAGCAACAAATCCGATTCCAGCGGACAGTTTGAAAAAGAAAGAAGCTATCTGATTGGTAGCGAAGGGCAACTGACCCACTTTTCCTTAGCACCAGTTTTGTTTTGATAAATCTCCCCCATTGTTGTGTGAGTGCCACTGAGATATGTTCATAATCTAAGCTATTAATTTGCAGAATTTGTTCTGCTAAAATACAATCTACACAGTCGAGTCACATTATTATGACCACCTCCTACTTTTGATGGCTGCAGCGCATAGCCCATGAAGGAAGTGATTTTTCGGGGGCGGGCATGGTGGGTATATAAGGTGTGCGATAGGCTGTCTGAACACTTATCACTCGTTGCCATGGGTAACAAAGGCTATTTATCAGAGCTGCAAAAAGTGCTGACTATTGGCTTTCGGGCCAAGGGTGGCAGTATTTCTCAAACAGCGCAATTTGTGAACAGTTCGCGTGCTGCTGTGGTGAAAGTGTAATGTGAGTGGACAAATAGAAACCAAGAAACGGCACAGCGAATGTAGTGCAAATAATTTTAGTTTTTTATTTTGCCAGTAAGTATGTGCTGCGATGTTTCGGTCATAAGCGACCTTCATCAAGTACTGCACGAATACACTGGAACAGTAGATAACTATGGCGCTATGAATGAGCGGCTAGCCGAATGAAGAGTGCTAGCTGTAAGTGTACCAGAATGGGCGAGCTGGAGCCATAGGTGACTGTTGTGTTATGGAAAAGCGGCTGGCCGCATAGAGAGCTCTCTCTATGCGGCCAGCCGCTTTTCCATCGCACTACAGTCATCTATGTCTCCAGCTCCCCCATACAGGTGCACTTACAGCTAGCGCTCTTCATGCGGCTAGCCGCTCATCCATAGCGCCATAGTTATCTACTGTTCCAGTATATTCTTGCAGTGCTTCATGAAGGTCGCTTATGACCGAAACGTCGCACGCACATACTTAGGCCTCCCAGACACGAGCGTGTTTGGTCCGTTATATACGGTCCATATGTCGGCCGCATTTCCCAGCCCGAACACACTGCAGGGAGCCAGGCTCCTAGCGTCATAGTTACCTATGACTCTAGGTGTCACTGCCTCGGTGCAGGAAATCTGTCCCATACTGTAATCATGTTTTTATCATGGGAGGCAGGAAGTCCTAGCGTCATAGATAAATATGATGCTAGGAGCCCGGCTCCCTGCAGTGTGTTCGGTCCGGGAAATGCGGCCGACTTACGGACAGTATATCACGGACCGAACACGATCGTGTGAATCCGGCCTTACTGGCAAAATAAAAAACTAAGTAATTATTTTCACTCCAACGGTGTCCCGAATAATTTTGTTTCTATATTACTGGTCTGGGCCCCTACTCGTGCACCCTACAATTCCTGGTGCTGACCGGACCTCTACAAAACGTGACTGGACAAATGGCCCCATTGGGAATAACAGATGTGGAAACTGGAGCACCACAGGCCATTGATGTGAGAGGGGAACGTCGGGTATGAAGGTGTGTGAGGGCCGAACGACACGCTAGAGTGGAGCAGCTCAGAGTGAAAATCAAACCGGCGGCTACTGGTCATGTCTAAAACAACAGTTCAGAGAATCCTACTGTGCATGGGGCTCCGAAGCAGATGTATGGTCACTGTTCCTATGTTAACAAAGGTGCATCGGAAAAAAGGTTTTAATTTGCACGGCAGTATTGGAATTGGACTACTGATGATTGGCAAAAGGGTTGCCTTCTCCAATGAGTCATGTTTTCTGCTTCATCGAATGGATGAACGTTGACATGTCAAATGAAACAGAGAACAAACACCCTGCAACCATCTCTGGAAGTACACAAGCTGGTCTGGGGAATTTTTTCATGGCATTCTCTGGGCCCACTTATTCATATGGAAGGCACTCTGAACCGTTTTGGGAATAAATCCATTATTGCAGATCATACCGCCCCCATACATGCTCTTTGTCTTCCCTGGGGCAGATGGAATCTTCCAGCAAGACAATGCGACATGTCACATGGCTAGAAATGTCCCACAGTGGTTGGAAGAGCATAACCAAAACTTCCAAGTACTTACCTGGCCCCCTAATTTGCCAGACTTGAACCCAATTGAGCTTCTGTGGGACCACCTCGATCGTCTTTTTCGACTCCATGGATCCTCCCCCACGCATCCTCCAGCAATTGTGGGATGCACTGCAGTCAGTATTGCTCCAAAAATCTGAGACAATCTACCAGCACCTTTATTGAGTCACTCCCAACCCGTCTAGCTGCTGTCTGTCCTGCACACGGCGGTTACTCTATATAATACCTGGTGATAGTAATAATGTAACTCGACTGTGTAAAAGCATAGTGTTCTGTTGATTGCTATGCTAAGAAATTGGGGTGCCTGGTATGTAGCATTCTGAGGAAGCATTATTAGATGTGTTTTGGTAATGTTGTGGAAAAAGATTTCGTACCATTGGTATCTACCAATGCCCAAGTGTGTTATTACGTTCTTATGTATAACCAGTACTCTATTATTCAATGCTCCGCAAACTCGGACAGTCGTGCAAGCTCTCTCTCACACACACACACACACACTCTCACACACTCTCACACACTCTCACACACTCTCACACACAGACTTACTATCTTTCGAACGAACATACACTCACTCTTGCGCGCGCACACTCACAAACAATCTTACACGCTCTTGTGCAGACACATGTGACGTTCAGGTATTAGCCTGTTAAGGCTTAATTGCCCTGGGATTTATGTAGGTAGCAATCAATTGGCAAACTATTAGATGTTCGTTATACTGTACAAAACTTTCAAGTGCAGGTAAATGTAGAAACTGGTAAATAGCAGAGTGACATTTGAAGGTTGTTTAGTGCTTAAGGGTAGTATTTAACTGTATCTGGTATATTGCAATGTTTTATATTCACTTTATAACATCAGTTTAATTAAGGCAGTTAAAAACATTAACAACCTTTTGGGATTTGGGATCACCATGCAGTACAAGTATTTTAACATTCCCCTTCATCAATCCGTAGTTTAAAATCCTGAGTTAGAGATTTAGAGTAGCACCGATTTTTATAGTAAATTAATTTTGATCAAAGGTCCCAGACATTCTATTGAGGAATAGATTTTGTTACACCCCAGCTTCTTCCCTTTCCTCCCCTTCTCATTGAATATATGTATGTGTGTGTGTGCGTATATGTGTATATGTATATATATATATATATATATATATATATATATATATATATATATATATATATATATATTATGGCTCCGTACATCTATCGTGCCTAAAGTCTATAAATTAACAATTCTGAAAATATATAGTGTAGGTATGTCTTTATATATAGACGTACCTACACTTTATATTTTTAGTATAGTTAATGCATAGATTTTATGCATGATAGATGTACGGAGCCTTTGTGTTGCAGCAGTTTTATCCATATGGACAGATGTACCTTCCAAGTTCAATAGCCATTGATTTGCAGTTCACTTCATTGACTTAAAATAGCTCCAATGAAAGTCAGAGCTGAAGGTCACTAGCTCTTAAAAGATTAAATAGGCATTCTCTTGCTTAATCCTCATACATTTCCCTTTAAAATGTTATAGATTTCAAACAGTGATACTTAAAAAGAGAGTTGTCCAAAGAAACCTTTAGATTCTAAAGAAGCTGAAAAGTAGTGATGCCAGAAAGTTTGAAGCACATTGATGTACTTCTATATGAATATTCCTGATGCCTGTCTTTTCATAAAATGTTCCATTTCTGTAGGTCTGAATATGGCATGGGTGCTGAGGTCAGTATGGGTCCACCAGGTCAAAACAACATGGGGGCTTCAAACAGTGATCCCAGCATGTATTCACCAACGCGTTATCAAGGACAACAAAGGTGGGCAGTTTAGTGTTGCAAACCAAAGTATTCTATTTCTTGTGCCGTTATAGACAAACATTCCCTGTATTTGCAGAGAGCAAACTATCACTGCGTGTTTTCAGCCATTCCAGCCTGTTGCAGACTGACTGCAGTGTGCTTTTATGTGTGGGGGGGGGGGGGGTATTTAGCATCAGTTTTATGTATGAATGTAGGAAAACACCTCCCTGCACAATCACATTTTTTGCTTTGTAACTAATTTGTACTCATATTATGGTCCAAAATACATCATTAGGTTACACTAAACCAGTATTCATTAAAATACAGGCTTAAACTAGACCACAATTGCACTACAAAAACTCTTTACACTTTTACTATTATAGCAAATATTTAACTGGAGTTTACAATCTAATAACCCTAATAATATCTCCGAAGGGGTAAAGATATTGTGTATAATGTTGTATGTAAGAGACTCATCAGAAACATTGTCCTCCAATCACAATGAACTATGCAGACTTCATAAATTCTTACGTTTTCTTTGAGTATAGGCTGTAGGTTTTTCAACTTCACACAAAGCCACAATGCATTTCTTCTTCTTTTTTTTTTTTTAAATTGTGAGCTTCTAGAGAAAACTACATTTATTGAATCAACAATACATGAAGGGCTCATTTTATCAATAGATGTATCCAGACAAGTAGAATAGGTGAGAGATGTTAAATGAGTGTGAAAAGTGAATATCCTATAGTTCAAATAGATAGAAACTAAAAAGAAACCATCTGAAGTGCTTAGACCTTCAGCAACTTATTCATGGAGAGAAATGCTCATACAATTCTTCCCTTTGCTAGACTTAAAGGGAAATGGAGAACATTTCACGAAAATCCATTTCCCATTTGCTTAAAAAGAAAATAAAAAAAATATATAGAAATGATTTTCCATGTGCCCTTACGTTTAGCATTATAATTGTATTCCAGGATTGTTATTCGTGTTAACAAGTTGTAGACCCATACATTTGTTAATATAGCTTTTATGCTGAAATACAGTATGTCAATGTTTATACATTGTTTGATTAACCCTTGACCAATTAGCGTCATACACTTCTCTCCATTCATGTCCATTTGTAGTCACATACACCCACATTAACTTTACTGAAGTGTCTTGAGAGTGAATAGACATTGCGTCCAGCCAGGATGCGATGTCTATTCACACTCCCGACACTTAGGTAAAGTTTCTGTGGAACTTCTGGTGATAGAGCCTCTTTAAATGTGGCGATTGATAGTGATCGCCGCATCTAAGTTGTTGCAACACCATCGGCAATACTGCTACGCGATCGCATGTTTCCGATGGTTGCTATGATGTTTCACGCAATAAAATTATAAATCACACTTTTTCCCTTTATCAAGTTATTTATTATTAGAAAATTTTGAAAAAAAACTATACATAGTTGGTATCGCCGCAGTCATAAAAGACTGAACTATAAAAATGTTTATTCCGTGCAGTAAACGCCGTAAAAATAAATAAAAAAACAATACGAGAATCGCAATTTTTTTGGTCACTTCATCTCCCAAAAAAATAGAATAAAAAGGGATCAATTTACACGAGTAAAATGTACAGTTTGTTCTGCAAAAGACAAGCCCTTACACAGCTTTCTTGATGGAAAAATAAAAATGTTATGGCTCTTAGAATACCGCAACACAAAAACAAAATTTTTCGTGCAATTGCCGTAAAACAAAAAAAGATATGCATTTGGTATTGCCATAATCGTATCAACCCGCAGAATAAAGTAAATATATAATTTATAGCGCACTGGTAACACCGTAAAATAATATAAATCAAAAACAATTGAGGAATTGCTGTTTTTTGTTCACCACACCTCTCATAAAAAGTGATAAAAAAGTTGTCTGTACCCCAAAATGGTACCGATAAAAACTACAGATTGTCCCGTAAAAAATAAACCCACACATCGCTTCGTCGCAAAAAAAAAAGTTAGGACTCTCAGAATATTGCAACACAAAATGTGCAGATTGTGTTCCAAAAGGGGGATCAGATCATTTATCAGTGCAACACTAGCCACACATCTATAAATTATTTATTCACCCCATTATTATACCACCTTATTTTGCCCTGATGTACTCCGCGCATATCACATATGCCCCCAAATTATAAAATGGACTACCAGTAAAACCCCAAGCAGAACAACTACCAAACAAAATCTGAGCTCAAAAGCCAAATGGCGCTTCCTCCCTTCTGAACCCTACAATTCAAACAGCGGTTTACTTTCACATATATGGCATCGCCATACCCGGGAGAACCCGCTTTACAGTGTGAGGTATTTGTCTGAATTGTCAGAAAATGGCACATCAGTGGAAAATCCACTGCGCATTCATTTCTTGTAAAAAGCACCTTTTGGGTCATAATACTCACAGCACCCCTTAATAAATGCCTTGATGGGCATAGTTTCCAAAATAGGGGTCACTTCTGGGGGTTTGTTTTAGTATTTGACCTCCGAGCCCTGCAATTGTGGGCCAATGGTGTGAAAAATCACCAAAATAGACCTCATGCACATGGTGCTCTTTTACTTCCGAGACCTGCCATATGTCCAGGCAAATGATAACTGCCTTGGGGTTTTAGTTTCTAAATTAGGGTTACTTCTTGGGGCTTTTCACGGTACTCTGGTACCTAAGGGAGCTCTGCAAATATGACATGGTGCACGAACAACAGTCCAGTAAAACCTGCGCTTCAACAGTCAAATGGTGCGCCTTCCATTATGAGCCCTGCCGTATGTACAAACAGCAGTTTAGGGCCACACATGGGGTATTGCTGTACTTAAGAGAAATTGAGTAAGAAATTGTGTGGGGGTTTTTCTCCTATAACCCCTTTTAAAAATAAAAAATTGGGAGCTAAAACTACATAGATTTTGAACAAATGTAATTTTTCATTTTCACTTCCTAATTCTAATAAAATATATGAAACACCTGTGGGGTCTAAATGTTCACTACCCCCCTAAATTAATGCCATGAGGGGTGTAGTTTCCAAAAATGGAGTCACTTCTCAGGGGTTTCTACTGTAGTGGTACCTCAGGGCCTTTGCAAATGAGACATGGCACCCAAAAAATAATCCAGCAAAATCTGCATGCCAAACTGCGCTCCTGCCATTCTGAGCCCTGCCGTGTGTCCAAACAGCAGTTTCTGACCTCATATGGGGAAGTTGCTTTACAAATGTTGGGGTGTTGTTTCCCTTTTATCCCTTGTGAAAAAGAAACATTTTTACATTTTAATGGAAATGTTTTATTTTATTTTTACAGCCTAATTTTATTACATTTTGTAAAAAACCTGTGGGGGTTAAATGCTCACTATACTCCTAGTTAGATTCCTTCAGGGGTCTAGTTTCCCTAATGGAGTAATTTTTGGGGGGTCTCCATTGTTTAGGTCTCTCAGGGCTTTGCAAATGCGACAAAGCACCCAAAAAACATTTCACCAAAATGTAATTTCCAAAAGCCAAATGACGCTCTTTAATTTCTGAGCCCTGTGGTATGTCCAAACAGCAGTTTATGACCACATATGGGGTATTATCGTAGTCGGGAAAAATTGCTTTGCAAATTTGCTTTTTGTCCTTTAGTCCTTGTGGAAAAAAAAACTGAGCTAAAACTACTTTTTTTGTGAAAAAAAAAACAACAAGATTTCCATTTTTGCTGCTTAATTCCAAAAAGTTATGCAAAAAAAAATTGTGTGGTTAAAATTCTCACTATAACCTTAGATGAATTCCTTGGGACTGTAGTTTCTAAAATAGTGTTTTTCGGTCAGTGTTTCCTATGTTTTGGCACCACAAGACCTCTTCAAACCTGACATGGTGCCTAAAATATATTCTAATAAAAAGGAGACCCCAAAATCCACTTATTGCTCCTTTGCTTCTGAGGCATGTTTTTCAATCTATTAGCACACTAGGGCAACATGTAGGATATTTGTAAAAACTGCAGAATCAGGGCAATAAATATTGAGTTGTGTTTCTCTGTTAAAACCTTTTGTGTTAAAGAAAAAAATTGATAATTTGAAATTTCTTTAAAAAAAATAAAAAAAATTTACATTTCACCTCCCACTTTGCTTTAATTCCTGTGAAATGCCTGAAGGGTTAAGTTACGTTCTAAATTATGTTTTGAATACTTTGAGGGGTGCAGTTTTAAAAATGGGGTTTCTAATATAAAGGCCCCTCAAAGCCACTTCAGAACCGAACTGGTTTGAAAAAAAAAAAAAAGGCTTTTGATATTTTCTTAAAAATGTGAGAAATTTCTGCTAAAGTTCTAAACCTTGTAACATCCTAGAAAAATAAAAGGATGTTCATAAAATTATGCAAACGAATTGTTAACTATTTTGTGTTGTATTACTATCAGTCTTAGGCCAGATTCACACGAACGTTGTAGAAGTCCGTGTGCTGTCAGTGAAAACAACATGACCGCACACACACCTATGCAACTCAATGGGGCTATCCAGACATGTGTGATTTTTCACGCAGCGTGTTTCCCTTGCGTGAAACTCACTGCATGTTTTGTTCTGGTCCATTTTTACGGATCACGCACTTATTGAAGTCAATGGGTGAGTGAAAATCACTGACAGCACATGGATGTCATCCATGTGCTGTCCGTGATTCACACACCAGTTGCTAAAAAAAATGAAGATAACAAATAATAAAAAAATGTGCACTAACACTGACATCAAAAACTGATGCCACGCGGAACACACAATGTTGGCACACGGAACTGTAATGCAGGAAAAACGCTGCGTTTTTTGCGGATGCAAACTGACACGTTCATGTTAACCTAGCCTTACAAGCAGATACATTAAAATTTAGAAAAATGACAATTTTTCAAAATTTTCTCTAAATGTAGGTTTTTTTTCACAGATAAACACTGAATGTATTGACCAAACTTTACCAGTAACATAAAGTCCAATGTGTCACGAGAAAACATTCTCAGAATCGCTTGGATAGATAAAAGCATTCCAACGTTATTAACGGATAAAATGACACGTCAGATTTGAAAAATTGGGTCTGAGCCTTAAAGGGGGTTATCCGGGGACCAAAAATTGCTTTGCATTCATATTTTTATGTAAAAAGAAGTCACTTACTAACTTACTTTGATTAAAAATTCGGTACTTAAATAGGCCGTTCAAAACCGGTGAATTTTTGCTGGAAGTCCTGGAGCTTTTTTAATACTGATGACGCGCCGACATGGCCTCACGTGTCTGAGGGCTTGCTTGTGCTGTTCATGTCGGCGTGTTCTCAATGGCATGACCGCAAGGGGCTGTCAGGTTGCCTATTGCTGGAGTTTCTGAGCAGAGCAATAGCTAGTGCTTTGCTGGGGACTCCAGCACTTCTCCTGACATTTGGTCAGTGACTTCAGGGGTTTCCTATAGCTGAAGTTCCCTAGCTGCTCTGCTCGGGAACTCCACTACTACTGCCAACGTCACTGCCCATACATGGGCAGTGACGTGGGCAGCAATACTGGAGTCCCCGAGCAGAGCATCAGCTGATGCTCTGCCTGTGGATTCCCGTACTGCTGCCAACATCACTGTCCGTATATGGACAGTGACGTTGGCAGCAGTGCTGGAGTCCCCAGGCAGAGCACCACCTGATTCTCTGATCGGGGACTCCAGCGATAGGAAACGCCTGTAGTCACTGTCCATATATGGACAGTGACGTCGGCAGCAGTAGTGTCACTGTCCCTGTCCATACATGGGCATTGACGTGGGCAAAAGTACTGGAGTCCACGAACAGAGCATCAGCTGATGCTCTGCCTGGGGACTCCCATACTGCTGCCAACGTCACTGCCCATATACGGACAGTGATGTTGGCAGCAGTACGGGAATCCCCAGGCAGAGCATCAGCTGATGCTCTGCTCGGGGACTCCAGTATTGCTGCCCACTGCTACGGACAGTGACAGTGACGTTGGCAGCAATGCTGGTGTCCCCAGGCAGAGCATCAACTGATGCTCTGCTCGGGAACTCCAGAGATAGGAAACCCCTGAAGTCACTGACCGGGAGCAGTTCTGGAGTCCTGAGCAAAGTGCTAGCTGATGCTCTGCTCGGGGACTCCAGCAATAGGCAAGGTGACAGTCCTTTGCGGTCATGCCATGGAAACCAGGACTTCCGGGAACAATTCACCAGGTTTGAACGGCAGCATTTAGTACCAAATTTTTATTTTTACATTAGTAAGCGACACTTTTTTACATAAAAATATGAATGCAAAGCAATATTTGAATTTTTTTGTCCCCGGATAACCCCCTTTAAGGCCCAAATGTCATTAAGGGGTTAAAAAGATAATTTAACATGTATCGGAAAGGATCACACGTTCTTCCAGGGTAATTTATTGCCTTACACAAACTGAAAAGTTTTCTTAGAAGATACGCTCCTTGATTAAGTAAAAAAAAAAAACTGTCTTAAATCTCCACCTTCGACACCATTTCATTTTTAGGGCCAACAATTTGTACTGATTAATTTCAAAATATATCTTTATCCATTTTTCTGAGACAGAGGGTTAAATCCCTTTCCTAGATATAGACTTAAAAGATAGTATTCAGGCTGCCTGCAGCCATCGCTAGGAAAGCATAGGGAGCTTTACTGTAATTCATAAACCGCTTGCCCCTAAACTCCCCCTAGTGGTGGCTGCAGACACCCAGAGTTTTGTCTTTAAATACTATGTCGGGTATTTTGAGTTCCAACCCCTATAAAAATATATAATGAAATTAATCTGCAAATAATTTTGGATGTAATTGGGCAAAAAAAATGGTGATCAAGGGTGAAAACTGCACCCCTCAAAGTATTCAAAACAGCATTAAGAAATTATTTTAACCCTTTAGGCATTTCACAGGAAATAAATCAAAGTAGAGGTGAAATTTACAAATGTAAATTTTTTTTTACGAAATTCATTTGTAATACAGTTTTTTCTGCAACACAGAAGGTTTTACCAGAGAAATGCAACTCAATATTTATTGCCCAGATTCTGCAATTTTTAGAAATATCCCACATGTGGCCCTAGTGTGGTAATGGACTGAAGCACTGGCCTAAGAAGCAAAGGAGCACCTGGTGGATTTTGGGGCCTCCTTTTTTAGGAATATATTTTAGGCACCATGTCAGGTTGAGGAGGTCTTGTGGTGCCAAAACATAGGAAACACTGACCGAAAAACACTATTTTAGAAACTACAGTCCCAAGGAATTCATCTAAGGGTATAGTGAGAATTTTAACCACACAATTTTTTTTTGCATAACTTTTTGGAATTAAGCAGCAAGGAATTTTTCAAGAGGTATAGTTAGCATTTTTAGCCCACAGGTTTTTTGATAAATTTATTGGAACTGGTTTGTGAAAATTAAAATCTACTTTTTTTCTGAAAAAACATACGATGTTTCAGTTTTTACAAGGAGTAAAGGAGAAAAATCCCCACAACATTTGTAAAGCAATGTCTCCCGATTATGGCAATACCCCCAAATACGGCAATACCCCATATGTGGTAATAAACTGCTGTTTGGACCCACGGCAGGGCTCAGAAGGAAACGAGGGCCATTTGGATTTTGGAGCGCAGATTTTGCTGTATTGGTTTTCGGTGCCATGACGGTTTTTGCTGAATTTATGGGAATTATACTGTGAAATTGAAAATCTCAATTTTTTCTAATAGGATGTAGTTTTAGCTCAGATTTTTTCATTTTTACAACAGATAAAGGAGAAAAAACACCCCAATATTTGTAAAGCAAACTCTTCTGAGCACAGTAATACCCCATATGTGGTAATAAACTGCTGTTTAGACACATGGCGGAAGTTAGAAAGGACGGAGCGCCATTTGACTTTTAGAGCTCAAGTTTTGCTGGAATGGTTTGCGGCCCCATGTCACATTTGCAAAGCCACTGAGGGGCCAAAATAGTGCAAACCCGGCAAAAGTGACCCCATTTGAGAAACTATACCCCTCGTGGAATTTATCTAGCGGTATAGTGAGCATTTTGACCCAACAGTTTTTTTGCTGAATTATTGGGAAAATCTACATTCTTTCCACTAAAATGTTGAATTGTTTTCATTTTCACAAGGAATAAAGGAGAAAAAGCGCCACAACAATTGTAAAGCAATTTCTCCCGAGTCTGGCAATACCCCATATGTGGTCATAAACTGCTGCCTGGATACACCGCAGGGCTCAGAATGGCAGGAGTGCTACTTGGAATGTAGATTTTGGTTGATTGTTTTTTGGGCGCCATGTCGCATTTGCAGAGCCCCTGAGGTACCCGTACAGTAGAAACCCCTGAAAAGTGACTCCATTTTGGAAACTTTACCCCTCAGGGTAATCATCTAGTGGAGTACTGAGCATTTTGATCCCACAGGTGTTTCATAGATTGTATTAGAATGAGGCAGTGAAAATGAAAAATTATTTTTTTCCCCAAAAATATGTAGGTTTGCACCCATTTTTTTTCCCACAAGTGGTAATAGGAGAAAAAACAACACATAATTTGTTACCCAATTTCTCCCGAGTACAGCAATACCCGATGTGTGGCCCTAAACTGCTGTTTCGGCACATGGCAGAGCTCAAAATGGAAGGAGTGCCATTGGCCTTTTAGAGCGCAGATTTTGCTGGACTGGTGTACGGGCGCCATGTCGCATTTGCAGAGCTCCCTTAGGTACCAGAGTAGAGTGTAAAACCCTGAGAAGTGACCCCATTAGGTAAACTACACCCCTCAAGGCATTTATCATTTGCCTGGACATATGACAGGGTTTAGGAGTGAAAGGTGCATGTGAGGTGATTTTCGCAGCATTAGCCCACAATGGCAGAGCTCTGTGGTCAAATAGTAAAACAAACCCCCAAGTAGTGACCCCCATTTTGGAAACTGCACCCCTGAAGGCATTTTGACCACACAGGTTTTTTTTTTCTACTAGAAATGAACGGTGCAAAGTGAAAATTGCAAATTTCCACAGGTATGTGCCATTTTAGTGCACAATATTTTGTGCCCAGTTCGTGCCACTGAAGACAAATACCTCAAACTGTTAAGCGGGACTCCCGGGTATGGCGATGCCATATATGTGGACGTACACTGCTGCTGCTTGGGCACGCTGCAGGGCTCAGAAGGGAGGGAGCGCCATTTGGCTATTGGAGCGTGGATTTTGCTCGCTAGTTGTTCTGTTTGCGGTATTACTGGTATTTCAGTTTATGATGTGGGGGTACATGTAATCTGTGCGGAGAACATCAGGGTATAATAAGAGGGTATAATAATTGGGTAAATAAATAATAATCCGCAGACATGTGGTCGCTGTCGCACTGATAAATGGCGCCCAATCTTATCCGCTTTTGGACACTCTGCACATTTTGCATCGCTATATTCTGAGAGCCAAAACTTCTTTATTTTTTCTCCACCGGAGCTGGGTGAGGGCTTATTTGTTGCGGTACAATCTGTAGATTTCATTGGTACCATTTTGGGGTACATGCGGTTTTTTGATCACTTTGTATTTCATTTTTTTGGCAAGCCAGGTGACCAAAAACCTGCAATTCTGATGTTTTTTTTTTTGTTTTTTTTTACGGCGTTCGCCATGCGCTATGAATGACAATTTTACTTTATTCTGCGGGTCGGTACGATTACGGCGATACCAGATGTATATAGTTTCTCTTATGTTTTGCAGTGTCTGCACAATAAAATCACTTTTGTTTCAAATAATTTATTTTTGGTGTCCCCATATTCTGAGAGCGATAGCTTTTTTATTTTTCCGTCAAAAAAGCGGTGGGAGGGCTTGTTTTTTGCGGGACGGCTGCAGTTTTTAATGGCATAATTTTGGGGTACATGCAACTTTTAGATCCCTTTTTTTATTCTGTTTTGCGAGGGGTAGCGACTAACAAACAGCGATTTCAGAATAGTTTTTTGTTTAATTTTTTTACGGTATTCACCGTACGGGTAAAATAGCGTGCTATTTTTATAGTTTGGGTCGTTACGGATGCGGGGATACCACGTGTACTTTTTTTTATGTTTTTTAGTTTTTCTTATAATAAAAAGACTTATTATAGGAAAAAAGGCTGTTATAGTGTTTTTGTAACATGAAACTTATTTTTTTTAACTTTTTTACAACATTTTTATTAACTTGTTTTAACTTTTTCTTTTGCCCCACTAGGGAACTTGAAGGCATGAAGCCCTGATTGCTATTCTAATACACTGCACTACCTACATAGTGCAGTGTATTAGAGCTGTCAGCTATTCACTGACTGCAAGCCTATTAGGCTTCACCTCCCGGCGGGGCCTAATAGGCTTTCGTACTAGGAAGCGATTGTTAGGCTACGGTTGCCGTAGCAACCATCGGAACACCCGCGGGTGCCGATGGCTGTCATTAGCAACCATAGGGTACGATCTAAGGGGTTAATCGGCCGGATCGGAGCCTAGCTCTGGTCCTGGCCGTTGCAGACAACAGCTAATTACAGGAGGTGATAGCGCTGGCTCAGCTTCTGAGCCAGCGCCATCACATACACACGTCATGGAGCTGTGATTGGTTAGTCTGCTTTGACTGACCAATCACAGCGATCGCCGGTGTGAATGGTCCCCTGCCGTCTTACTGTGCCGATCAACTGTCAAACAGTTGACGGCACAGTTCTGTCACCTTGTCCTTTGACAGGGTGACAGTTTTTAGCCAGGACGCACCGGTACGTCCTGGTGCCTTAAAGCACTTCAATGCAGGACGTACCGGTGCGTTAAGGGGTTAATGTCTCACCAAAACACACACCCGCCTCACTTAGAGTATATCATCATATTGTATTGGCCATGAGAATTATTTTCTATATATCGAGACTTTTTTTTTTTTTTGTGACCAAGTGAAGTCTTGAATATTTAGCCCTTTGCAACATGGGATTGTCACATCATTGTTTTAAACTCATTTTCTTGTGTCCACGCTTATTCATTTGATGGATAAATGGATTTTACTAATTTCTACAATAACTTATAAAAAGTTATTTAGTGATGAAATAAATGAGAGAATCAAGGTTGCTGCTATTATGGGGGACTAGTCCAAAAAACAAAACACCCCACTTCACAAAGAGTTTGTTGTTGATACAAGCAATATTGCCGAAGAAAATATGTAAATAAAACTTTCTTGACCAGGCCTCAAATGGCCTTAACCCCTTAATGACCAAGCAATTTTTTAAGTTTTTCCATCTTTTCATTCAAAGAGCTGTAACTTTTTTATCTTTGCGTCGACAAGTTGTAAATTTTTGCGGGACAAGTTGTAAATTTTAATAGCACCATTTTGGGGTACATAGAATTTATTGATTAACGTTTATTAACTTTTTACCGTGTGGTATAAATAACACTAACTTTATTCAGCGGGTTGTTGTGATTGCAACGATACCAAATTTATATCGATTTTGTATGTTTTACTACTTTTAAACAGTAAAAACACTTTTTTTTCAAAATTATTTGTTTTTGTGTCTCCATATTTGAAGAGCCATAACTTTTTTTTTTTTTTTTTCGCCGATGCAGTTGTATGAGGGCTTTTTTTTTGCGGGACAACTTGTAGTTTTTATTGGTACCATTTTGGAGTAGATGCGACTTTTTGATCACTTTTTATCAAGGCAGGATTAAAAAAAAAACAGCGATTTTTGTTTTTTATTTTTAAAACGTTCACCGTACGGGTTAAATGATGTAATAACTTTATCGTTGGGGTCGTTACGGATGCAGTGATACCAAATATGTGTAACTTTTTTACTTTATTTTGATAATAAAGCAGCTTGTAAAGGGGTGGGTTTTTAATTTATTTTTTTTTCACTTTTTTCTTTTTAAACTCATTAAACTTTTTTTTTAACTTTTTTACTAGTCCCACTAGGGGACTTCACTATGCGATTGTCCGATCACATTTATAATACACTGCAATACTTCCATATTGCAGTGTATTATGCCTGTCTGTCTAAAACGGACAGGCATCTACTAGGCCTTGCCTCAAGCATGACTTAGCAGGCATACACTACAGGCTCCCTCCCTCTCTCCAAAATAACTCTGATGCGGCGCTCGCTATGTATCGCTGATATACTGATATCGATCTCACCCGTTACAGCAGGGATGCCCCCAGACCTCAACTACTTCTGGTAGCTGAGAGCAGGGACATTTAATGGCTCCCTGCTCTGTTTATTCCGATGCAGCGCCGTAAAAAGGCCTATGCATAAGAATAAAGCCCATTAGTGGCTGCCGTAAAAACACTATGGGGCGGTCACTAACGGCTAACTTTTTTTCCTCTCCATCTCATTTGCCATACCTTTTTTTTATTTTTTTCATTGACATGGCTGTATAAGGCCTTGTTTTATGCAGTAGTAAAAAATGTATTTATTTTTTTCGGCACAGTTTGGGGTTACAATTTTACTGTGTAATTTCCATAAATTTTTTTGGGTCAATGAATAATGAAAAACCAACTTTACGCATGGTTTTATTTGTTTTATATTGCTCAAGTTCAAAATTGAATAACCCTGAATTGGTCAGGTTATGACAGTCGTGTGGATACATAATATATGCAGGTTTTTTATGTAGGGTATGCATAATAAAATGTATTTTATACTGAATCACTTATTTTTTTCTGTACACTTTTTTTTTTATTAAAAAAAAATTAATCCCATGAATGGATTACTTTCTTTTTTTTACAACTTTATTTTATACTTCTAATGTATTAAAGCACTCCGATCACTCTGGTATGCTAATATATTATTCTCTGTGTCACTATGACACAGGCTGCTGTAAGAGCAACACCTAGGAGGAGATTTATTAAGACTGGCATTTCATACACCAGTCTTAATATGCCGTTCACTGGAGTAAGATGTGACACCTTTTTTTATATATGTTTTGCATCTTTGGCTGGCTGTGCGCCACAATTGTTGTGCAACAATAGGTACCGCACTGCCGGGCACCCTTTCCCTGATCAGACATCCCCACTTTTTCCCCCTTTTCTTCCCCAGATATCCTCACGTTACCACATCAGGCAGTGGCACTGATCGGCGTCAGGAGCTTGAATGCGCCACGGCCTGAAGTGGGAGCCTGAGGAGTGGCTAGGTGATAAATTTATTGTTTAATTTATTTAATGTCCGATCAAGGCCGGGCCTGCCTTTACCTTGTTATGCCCTAGGCCACAGAATTAAATCTACGCCAGCTAGAAAGCTGACGTAGAGCATTTAATAAATTCCCCCCATAGTGCGCCCTAACAGTAGCTTACTGAACAGACTGCCCTGTGGTCCTTTCTAGGTCCCCAGAACTCACTGCAGTTAGGTTCGCCAATCCCCTTTTGATCACGCCGCGGTCATACAGCGGTGAATAGAGGGTCAAAAAGCAGGGATTGAAGGTTCCTCCGATCCCAAGCAATAGTCAGGGGGCTTCTTTGAAAACAGGAGCAGTTCGTAATAGGTCATTCTTAGAGAATAAGCGCTCTCTGAAGCGCTTGTTAGCCTCTTCAACACCGAACGACTACTCTATAGACTGAAGACCTGCACCGTCCACCGTCAAAAGACAGTGGATGGTTGTTAAGGAGTTAATTAAGAAATAATTATAGATGTGTAACAATAACAAAGTATACAAAACATTTTTTAGTAAAATGTGCCATAGTCTCCTCTTAAAAATAAATCAGTCAAAATATTATATTTAATAAATTAATCAGCATTGTGCAACTTTGTTTTCTAGACACGAGGCATACGGGCAGCAGTATGCAGGACAAGGACCCCCGTCAGGCCAACCACCATATGGAGTGCACCAACCAGGAATGTATCCTCAACAACAAGTAAGGCTTCTGTAGTAGTTAATGGGCAATGTAATGTTCTCAAAAACCGTTTTCTAGTTTTTGCATACAGTATGCTTTTTTTTTTCTATATGTATGTGTTTAAAGGCTCTTTGAGATACACCTGCTTTGTATCCTGCATACAGAGCAGCTGTTTCTAGAGCTAAGATTTGAATTCGTCAGCTCGGCGGCACGGACGGGCTCAGTGACACTGGGTAATGAACTTAGATGTGATCGATAACCGCTCAATCTTGCGTGTGAGAGACACTCAGGACCCGCTGTCATAACCTGTCCGTCCCACTGACCTGACGGACACAGGATTCAGCACAAGATACAGCTGCTCTGTATACAAGATACAAAGCAGCTGTGTCTCAAAAAGTAAAAATAATTGAATTTCATAAAATGCAATTATAAAGTTACACGCTAAAACAACTTTTTATTAAAAAAATCGCTTTCGAAGGTGTACATAGCCTTTAAGTATGACTAAATTCTTAATTGTATAATAAAATTTCATATGTTATGCGTAAAATTGGCATCATCTAAAAGGATCTCCGGAGCAAAGAGAAATTAAAAAAAATCCAACCTTTTTTTTATTGAAGATATCTGGCATACAATGTTTTTATGGAGCTTAAAGTACACTAAAAAACTACACTAAAATATCACACTACATGCCTCCTAATGTCGGTGCATTAGGTTGACATGTTAACATGTCAGCACATCAATCGCTAACACTTTGTAATATACATTGTGTTATAATTCTGCGTCTTCAAGCAGCGAGTAAATGTACAGGGATATAGGGAGCTGTCAGAGAAGCTACAGGTTTGTCCTTGTGAGCTGCTGCACAGATGAGCTGTCTTCAATAGAACTCAAAGGAATTAGGCTTGTCTGTGCAGTAGCTCCCAGGGACAAACCTGTCATTACAAGGTAGAGTTTAGTGAGATGTGTACATACACACCCTACAAGAACACTCAGTCGATGCAATGTGTTATGCCTAGTACAGGGCCTGTTAATGTGCTGATACAACATGTTATGCATAGTACAGGGCCTAAGGGAGCTATGCATCTCATAGATATTTTCTCTTTGGTGTTCTTAAATTCCTGATTAATGCACAGCTGCCTCAGGCTCTGTACTATGTATAACAGTGTTTCCGTTTTTTTCCCAGACTATTCCTTTAACTCCTTAAGGATGCGGCTAAGTTTGACACACAACGATTCAACAAATTTTAACAATTTTTTCATCGTTGAATTCCAAGATCCATAACTTTTTATTTTTCCCTTTGATGTAGCCCTAAGGAGTGCTTGGTGTGTGTGCTTGGGGTGTGTGTGCTTGGGGTGTGTGTGCTTGGGGTGTGTGTGCTTGGGGTGTGTGTGCTTGGGGTGTGTGTGCTTGGGGTGTGTGTGCTGGGGTGTGTGTGTGTGTGTGTGTGTGTGTGTGTGTGTGTGTGTGTGTGTGCGCGTGTTTGTTCTTGGGGTGTGTGTGTGCTCACGCGCCCGTTTAAATATAAATATATTTTTGAAATATGGTAAAAAATTTTGGGGGGGGGCATTGTTTTTTTGTTTTTTATTGCATTCACTGTGCAGAATAAATATCATTTTATTTTTATTGTACGTGTTGCTTTGGATGCGGTAATGCCATTTTTTTCCCCCCAATAATAAAGGAATTTGTAAGGGGAAAAAAATATTTTTATTTGTTTTTCCCAGAGTGTTCCTTTAACCCCTTAAGGATGCGGCCTAATTTGACACATAACAACCCTGACACAGTTGAGGAAACTATCAGATTTTCTATAACATGTGAGAATCCTTATTCCTTGGCAGAGCAGGAGGGTAATAATGTGTGTAGTTGAAGTTTTGTGAGCAAGTAAAATTGTGTTGGATGCACATTTCATGGAACTCATGCAAACTAGAGGATTCTTAACTCAAAATTTGCCAGAATTTTACAACATATAAATATCTCTCTATATAGGGATATCTCTCTCACGTCCGAGGTGCACCCATGCGGGGCACGTTGGCACGGATCCCTCAGACCTGAGTCTATGGAGGGATGCGTGACATACAGTAAAATGGGACCTGTTCTATTTTTTCATGGATCCTTCACATGCTCCGTTGAACAGCCCCATTGAAGTACGTGAGTCCGTGTGACGGCTGTTGTTTTATATGGACTGTGACGACAGGGGCTACTCCTGGAGCAGAATCCCCTGCCAGAGCGTCAGCAACGGGGATTCCTCTCCAGGAGTAGCCACTGACGGACAGTGACGTCAAGGGCTTCCCCGGGTACAGTACTTAAAGTAGCGCTGTACCCGGCGAGTCCTCGGCGAGCAGAGGAGCTCCCTCTGCTCTTCCGCTATGAACTAAACTGACGTTTCCTTGCTTCAGCATTGGGTTCAACTGTATCTGCGTCCTGAGGCCGCAGATACAGTTGACAGCGGGACATACCTCCGGCCGCCTGGGTCAGTGGGACACTGCCCGGAATCCGGGACTGTTCCGATGAATCCAGGACGATTGGGAGGTATGACCTGGGGGAATGTAGCGCTATCCACAGGGGGGTGTGTGTGGGGCGATATCTACAGGCGGGATTGCACAATCTACAGGGGGCTGTGAGGCTATTGCTTACCTATCACCAACGAACTGAGCGCCGGCGCGTTTCTCCAACGGCCTGTTCTCTACACTCACAAGAGAGTTACGGTTCCCCCGCAGGCCGTAGATAATATAGTCAGTGGCCGCATGCAGCCTGTGTGCCACGTGTTTCAGACCCCCTGCTCTAAGTGATTATTTGCCGTAATGTGCCTTTTACATACTTTTATTTATCCTGCTAGTTCTTTAGTATTATACAGTGCTTTGTGATTTTTATGTGATGTATTTCTTTTTGTAATTGCAGAACTACAAACGCCATATGGATGGCATGTATGGTCCATCATCAAAGCGGCATGAAGGAGATCTATATAATATGCAATACAGCAGTCAAACGCAAGATGTGTACAATCAGTATAGCAACACTTACTCTGGACCTGACCGAAGACCCATGCAAGGCCAGTATCCCTATCCCTATAACAGAGAGCGAATTCAGGGTCCAGGACAAATGCAACAACATGGCATGGGACCACAGATAATGGGTGGTCCCATGCAATCATCTACCAATGATGGCCCTCAACAGAACATATGGACAGCACGTAATGATATCCCTTACCCATATCCGGGAAGACAAGGACCTGGAGGCACTCAACAACCAGGAACATATCCACCTATGAACCGCTCTGATGACATAATGGGTCCTGACCAAAGAATGAATCATGATGGTCAGTGGCCACCTCATGGAAATCAGCGTCAGCCTTCTTATATGTCTCCATCAGGATCCTTGCAACCAATTACCAGGGCTCCACCTTCTTCTTACCAAACTCCACCATCCGTGCCAAACCATATTTCAAGAGCTCTTAGTCCTGCTTCATTTCAGCGCTCACTAGAAAACCGTATGTCACCGAGCAAGTCTCCTTTTATGCCATCTATCAAAATGCAGAAAGTCATGCCCACAGCCCCTCCGACACACAGCTCTGGAATTTCTTCGCAGTCCTCTATGAGACGTGACATAACCTTCCCCCCAGGTTCCGTGGAAGCAACTCAACCAATCCTAAAGTCAAGGAGAAAGATTACCTCAAAAGACATAGGTTAGTTAAACTAATGAAGATGAGTAATGTGTCCAACATAAATACTTGTTACCTACCATTCCTAGTCTAGAAGTTAGAAATATTATACTTAGGCCTCATGCACACAACCATAGCCATGTGCACGGCCGTGATTTTTGGGTCGGCCGGCCGCAGAGTGTCATCTGCGAACCGCCCGCAAATTTTCTCAGCCTGGACCGCAAAAAACACGGCTGTAATAAGACATGTCTGTTCTTTTTGCGGTCCGGTCTCCTGGGCCATGCACGGACCGTGGAAACCATGGTCGTGTGCATGGGCCCATTGAAATGAATGGGGCCGTAATTCTCCCGGGATTTTCGGGGGAATTGCGACTGCAAAAGCCTATATGTGCTCATATAATATGTATTATTATCAGTTTTAAGTATTTTATGGTAAATCATTGATGATATATTTGAAGATAAAAAAAAAATCCATCAGGAATATCCTGTTTCTACTGTGAATATAAAAAAAACTGTATCCAATCTACATCTATTTGATTAATCTATTCACACATTTAAAGGGGTCATTACATGAACAAAATGATGTATATTTTAATAAAGCACCAAATTATTTTTTTTTAATTGATCAGTAAAAAGTTATTACATTTCCTTAGATGGTATAGTGTCACCTAGTGTTCGGAGTGTATAGCAATGTGAACATCCACCTAATAAACTAAGTTCTAGTGGTCGAGCATGTTCAGTCACTCTCCCCGTAGCCAGGTCTCTGCATAGCGATCCTTTATTCACTGCAAAGCAGGCAAAAGAAATGGCTTTCTGCTTGTCAGGGAAGGAGCAGAGCCTCTGCAATAGCATGGTAGTATAGCTGAGAAGACTTCTTCTCAGATTGTTAGGATTGTAAAGATGGACTGGAAAGTAAGAAGGGACTATATTGTCAGCTGCCAGAGGGCGGAGGAGACCGATTCTGCACAGAGCCCCTCCCCCATTAGCACATATTAGAATCACTGCAAATTACTGTAAAACAGGTAATAAAGTTTCTTTTTGGTATGAAATGGATTCATGGGATTACCCTTTTAAGACCAGTTTTCCCATATCGATTACAGTGGTTAGTCCCATATATTGAATACCAATATTCATTAATGTGTAAATGTAATGCTATGGGGCTATACAGTTCAGGATAGCTTTAATGATAATGGTAGTTAATCACGGATTAGCTCCATTCAATTACAATGGGACACGTCTGCATGCAGATCTGCTGGACAATACACGGCAGAAATCAGAGGTTCAGCCTTGTATTTCTGCCACATAATTTTTTACTGTTGATGACTTTTTCGTCTAAGGCAAATCCGATGCGTGAACAATATAGCCGAAGGGCCTGTTCACATCAGCATTCGGTTTCTGTTGATGGGTTCCGTTCAACCTTTGCGTCGGGGGAATTGATAAATGGAAAGCCGAACGGAAACTATATTTTCCGTTTGCATTACTATTGATTTCAATGGTAATGCGTCCGTTGCAGTTGGTTTCCGTTTGTTTCCATTCAATAAAGTTTCAGCTTTTCTTCACAGAAACAACAGCGCAGTCGGTTGAAAGGTTGAATGGAACCAATGGACGGAAACCAAACGCTGATGAGAACAGACTCTAAAAGAGAATCCAGTTGAAATGTTATTCCCATAATTGATTTTAGCATTTTATTTAATCAAATTAATTTTTTTTTTAATGTGGGGACAGTTTTCAGATGGTCTTCAGTTTGTGCATTTGACCATTTGAGCTATAAGACAGTATTACAAAAACATGTCTATTCTTAAAAAACAAATGAAAAAAATATATATATTTTTTCCTTTTAAACTTTCTTAACAGTAACACCCGAGGCTTGGAGAGTAATGATGTCTTTAAAATCTGGTCTCTTGGCTGAAAGTACTTGGGCTTTAGACACCATCAACATCCTGCTGTATGACGATAGCACAGTGACTACTTTCAACCTTTCTCAGGTGAATATATTCTCTATAACTGCTCTTGGTCATCTATTCTGTGTAGCTCCACTTTGTGCAACATATTTACAATTTTCCATTATTTTAAATCTACATTAAATACAAATATTTTGCTTTACTTCTCTTGTACTGCTTTTTAATCATATCCTCAGTTTAGGCGGAGCAGTATATTGTTGGAGCACTGATGACCGTTATCTAGCAGTGTATAGATAAACGGCAGAATTTTTCCACTTATTTTAGGAGTGAATGGCAAAAAGGCAACATATAGAATACAATAACGAAAGATGAGTATTTACAAAGATAGCCTTTATTCAGACGGGCGTATTATAACTTTTTATTAAATACATATATTTGCTGCCGAGAACAGGTTTCGAAAACAAATGCTAAAAAAAAATCTGCATTTTCCTCTCCGGATACAACCTAATTTTTGGCCACAAATATGCGGTTTTCACATGGAACATTATTATGCCCATCTGAATAAAGCCTTTTCAACTTAAAGTGCAGATTTTTTTAATGTGAAGTGTGGTTCACATGTGGAGTTCCCGTTTAAGAATATTTACATCTATGTACGAAAGTTAATCTCTTCCATTGCGGTACAGCTTGATAACTGTGATCTTGCTTGTATCACCACTAGAAATACTATTAACCATTTCATGACCAGGGGTTTTTGTTTTTGGGCCTTGATAAATCCTTAGTGAGTGTCTGAAAGCAGATCGGGACAACAGACAAAAATTGTTGGCATGGGGTAATTACTGTAGGTTTGGGCTAACGTACATTCTGCGTTACAGGAACGTATTAATGCCTGAGCCCTTGACAGCCATGCTAACGTTTCTGTCATGCAGGATGTCGAATAATGGTGTGTGTAGGTTTGTAGAAGTTGGCCCTTTTTGGCTGAAGGGGGAATTTTTTTTTCATTGTCAGATTTTTTTTTCTTTTCTTTTAGATTTATTTAGGTTTTATTTATTCTATTTTGGAACAGTTTATCAGCAAACACATGATCTATGTGATCTTTGCTGTTCCCATTTACTGATCACTCTGATCTAATGATAACAGCCTATTTGATCACTTATCAGAGATCTTTATAAACAGATATGCAGAAAAGATGGATATCCTGCAATTAGCCCTTTGATTTACGTGTCGTCGGTGGGAAGGGGTTAAATGTATACTTAACTACTTTGTTAGCACAACATTTAATGCATTCCACTACTATCAAAATTGAACTTGCTTCTAAAAAAAAAAATTAACACATTGTTGTGGATCAAAATAACCTTATGGAAATGCAATTTTCTCATTATTACTATTTGCTTTTTATTTAATAGCTACCTGGATTCTTGGAGCTTTTGGTGGAATACTTCAGAAAATGCCTCATTGATATATTTAGGATTTTGAAGGAATATGAAGTTGGGGAAAATGTCAAAAAAGCTCTTGAAAATGACACTGAAGATATTCCATCTATAGAAGAGGAGGAAGCTGCTATGGATTATAAGGAGGATATTGAAGAGGAAGTGGATGAGTTTAATGATAAAGATGAACATGATCAAGATGTTCAAAGTGTAGTTGAAAAAGATCCCGTAAAAGCAGAAGATAAGCAGTTGATTGATCCTTCTCTGAGGCCAAAGCAAGCTAGTAAATTTGATAAGCTGCCAATCAAAGTTGTGAAGAAGAATGATCTATTTGTCATTGATCGTTCAGACCAACTTGGACGGGTACAGGAATTTATTAGTGGACTTCTTCATTGGCGACTTGGTGGAGGCGATACAACTGAACACATTCAGACACACTTTGAAAGCAAAATGGATATACCCTTGCATAAAAGATCACAACCCCCAATCGGATCACCAAGCAAAAAGAAGAAAGAGCTTGATGTCAAAGTGTTAGTGGAGGATGAGGAGGACCAACCCGAGAAGACCATAACTGCAACTATTGATGATGTCTTGTCTGCAAGGCCAGGTTCTCTGCCTGAAGACTCAAATAGTCCTTGCTTACAAACAAATAGCAACAAACATTCATTAGGAATCAATCAAGCCAAAATACATAGGAACATTACATTACTGGAAGATGAACCAAGAAACAGAGATGAAACTCCGTTGTGTACAATAGCCCAGTGGCAAGACTCTTTGGCAAAACGCTGCGTTTGTGTGTCAAATATTATCCGTAGTTTATCCTTTGTACCTGGGAATGATGCTGAGTTGTCAAAACACCCAGGTTTGGTCTTGATTCTTGGGAAATTAATTCTCCTTCACCATGGGCATCCAGAGAGAAAACGAACACCTCTGACTTATGAGAAAGAAGATGATGAAGATAAAGGTACCAGCTGTAGCAAAGATGAATGGTGGTGGGACTGCCTCGAGATACTGAGGGAAAATACTTTGGTCACATTATCCAATATCTCTGGACAGCTAGATTTGTCTGCTTACACAGAAAGTATCTGTTTGCCAATTTTAGATGGCTTGCTACATTGGATGGTATGCCCATCTGCAGAGGCACAAGATTCCTTCCCAACAGTAGGGCCCAATTCTGTTCTTTCCCCACAGAGACTTGTGCTGGAAACCTTATGTAAACTCAGTATACAGGACAATAATGTGGACCTTATATTGGCCACGCCTCCATTCACTCGCCAAGAGAAACTCTATGCGACTCTAGTTAGGTACGTTGGGAATCGCAAAATCCCTGTGTGTCGAGAAATGTCTGTGGCACTGCTTTCAAACCTTGCTCAGGGGGATACATTGGTAGCAAGGGCCATAGCTGTGCAGAAGGGAAGCATTGGCAACTTAATAAGCTTCTTGGAAGATGGAGTCACCATGGCCCAGTATCAACAAAGTCAGCATAACCTCATGCATATACAGCCCCCCAATTTGGAGCCACCTAGCGTTGACATGATGTGCAGGGCAGCTAAGGCTTTATTAGCCATGGCCAAAGTGGAGGAGAACCGCTCGGATTTCCTTTTACACGAAGGTCGTTTGTTGGATATCTCTATAACAGCTGTTCTGAACTCTGCGGTTGCCTCCGTCATCTGTGATGTACTCTTTCAAATAGGACAGTTATGACACCAGTGGGAAGCCAAGCATGTGTGAAAGGAGAGTAAGA
The DNA here is from genome assembly GCF_050947455.1 of Rhinoderma darwinii. NCBI lineage: Eukaryota > Metazoa > Chordata > Amphibia > Anura > Rhinodermatidae > Rhinoderma > Rhinoderma darwinii. Next base: position 300,818,953 of record NC_134690.1, on the reverse strand, counting down.
ATTCACATATAACTGGCTATTTTTTTTTTTTTGTTCTTTTATCAAGATTTGAGAGAAGAAAATCAAATAAAAAAATGTTAAAAGGAAAAAAAAAAAAAAACAATTTGCTCCACATATTCAGTCATTTATTTACCAATTGGAAATTCAAAGGAATGGTTGAGCTGAAAAGATTTCATTACTTTGTGTTCGTTAATTTTATTTTATTTTGTCTTAACCAAAGTCGGTGATTGTTTCATTGAGGTCATTTTGTTTTTTTCGTTTTTATTTCTGTTGGTTGTATACTTGGGGGACTGATTGCTAAAACTGTGCAAGCATTGTAAAATCAAATTGTATCAATTCTTTGCAGAAAAAAAGTTAGTTTTTTCTTTTGTTTTTATTTTCAAAATATCTGTTCCACATTGAGTTACATATTAAAAAAAAAAAAAAAAGTCCCAAACCTGTGTGCAATAGAACGGTTAGTGAAATTATATGTAGAAAAGGAGTTTTGGATATACAGTTTTTATCCTTTGGATAACCGGAACATTAGAATAGGAGCAGAATGAATAGACTATTATGGGGAAATTAAATACGAGTAAAGTAAAATTTTTGAACAGTTATATTGAAATGAGTTGAGTAATACACACTGTCATAATTAAATCTGGTTCTTGTTTGACTTTTCGCACTGACAACAGCCTTTAGATATTTCATTATATATTTTTTTCTATTTTATTTTCTACTTCCCAAGGGGCTGTAATGTATATAAGAGATGTATAGGCCTTCAAATTTTCCTTTTTTTTTTTTTTTTTTCTCCTTCCAGTTTTCTAAAACATTCATTTTAGTACATGATTTGTCTATTTCCCCATGATGTGGTTAAAGTGATAGATTTTTATGGTCATCTTTTCATTTTTTTTTTCTTCCTATTCATGGCACTGAAAAATGAATCATTCACTCCTGGCCATATTTCCAACCAAGAGGTGCAAGTTTCTGTATGTATAAATTAACGCTCCACTTCAGGATAGCAGCCGAACACTTTGCTTACTGGTCACTGTGTGGAAATAGTTGTCTGCCAACTGAAATAGACCGAATAATACAGACAGAAGTTATTACACCATAATGGATGAAGCAACAAAACTATTGAGGTTTTTCTGTGATGAAACTTAACATATTTGTATTTCAAGAAAATGTAGTTAAAAAAAAGAAAATGAAAAAAACTTGTTGTAAATTCCTCCTTTTCCTCTGGCTTAATGAATATCATTTATTCAGTATAAATTCTTTATACTATATGTTCCACATGTTAAGAATAAATGTACATTAAATCTTGTTAAGCACTGTGATGGGTATTTTTGAATTATCCCTTTTTTGAAACATGTAAATTTGGAGTATGTTGACGACATATTTTGAAACAAAAAGATAAATGGTATCAATCTTCAGTATTGATGTTATGAAAATATACCTATCGTTTACATGTATTGCATATCTACATTACACTATAACATGAGGGCATCATGACTGTATTCATGTTTTTTGTTGGTAATAGCAAATATATAATGGTCCATCAAGTTACAATGGTTATCCTGGAACAAATTAATTGACAATATTGTAACTTGAATCCATAACTCTATAGAAGTTAGTGATTGGTTCTGAAACCTCCAAAATATCAACCCAAAATAAGAAAACAACTAATACAGATAAAGCAAGTCCTTACATGAAAATGAAAGCTGCTCGAAGCTGGTAAATCACTTACTAAGTGAAGAACAGGAGCTTCTTCATGGTCCTGTACAGTACACACTGTGAATAGTAATACTAAAAAGAAGCCGCCCTCACCGGGTATCCACTGGAGCAACTCATCCTGGCACAGGTAAAGGGGCACTACTAGACAAACAATCAGTGCAGCTCTGGCTTATTGGCTCTACTTTCCCCCAAGTAATGTGCTGATTGGTCAACAGTGTGACCAATCACCGGTTTTACCAGTGAAATACTCGTGGTGATCAAGACTGTCTTCTGTCTGTCTATTATAAATTAAATGTGAATTCGAGTTACGCTGGGCTAGGCAACGCTGTTGAAAATATTTGTATGCCATTTATATAGCATATTCACCTACTCGCCTATGGCCAATTTTCTCCTGTTCCTTGAAGTCTAAATTTGCTTCAAAGACCGGGCAGAGTAGATTTAATCCTAAACCTTGCTACATTTTAGACCTTATTCACACGAGCGTATTTGACATCCATGGGCTGTCCGTTTAAATAACTCACAGCACACTGACCAATGCAATTCAGTGGGGCTATTAACACATCCGTGTTTTTTCACGGCGCATGCGTCCGTTGCGTGAAACTCACCACATGTACTATTCTGGTCCATTTTTTTTAAAACAACGGTAGGCACGTGGACAACATCCGTATACTGTTCGGGTTTCACGCATAAGTTGCTAAAGACATGCAGAGAAAACATAATAAGTTAAACCTGGAAGTGCATGCAGAGGAGAAAAACTGATAAGATACGGAAACCACACGGATGCAACATGGACAGTTATTTGCGGCCTGTTTTTTGTGGACGCAAAGCTGGCACGCTTGTGTGAATTTGGCCTAAAGCATACAACGTGTGACTTTATACTGTAGCTACAAGGCTTTTCTGATCTAGTACTGCGCCAACAATATTTACCAAGAAAAGTTTGTGGTGTTTAGTCTTCATTATAGAGGACTACCTTATTTAACCTCTTCACGACCAGCCCACGTAGATTAACGGGCTGTAGTGCTGGGCTTATGTCCAGCAGTCCGTTAATCTACGTGGTGTCAGAACAGATTGCACAGCGCTCTCCCTTTGCCCTCAATCTCTCAGCACACGCTGCTACTAGCAGCCTTAGTGCTGAGAGAAGACATCAGGACCGGATTGGTGTCGGTCCTGATGACGTGATCACCATGATAAACTAATCATGGTGTTCACCGCAAAGTTTGTTGCAGCAACAAACTTTGAAGCTGTTAGTTACAATGTTTCTCCTCCCTCCCTGTCATGACTTAAAGAGGCTCTGTCACCAGATTTTGCAACCCCTATCTCCTATTGCAGCAGATCGGCGCTGCAATGTAGATAAGAGTAAAGTTTGTTTTTTTTAAAACGAGCATTTTTGGCCAAGTTATAACCATTTTTATATTTATGCAAATGAGGCTTTCTTAAGTACAACTGGGCATGTTTAAAGTTATGTACAAGTGGGCGTGTATTGTGTGTGTACATCTGGGCGTTTTTACTTCTTTTACTAGCTGGGCGTTGTGAATAGAAGTGTATGATGCTGACGAATCAGCATCATCCACTTCTCTTCGTTAACACCCTGCTTCTGGCAGTGCACAGACACAGCGTTTTCTCGAGAGATCACGCTGTGACGTCACTTCCTGCCCCAGGTCCTGCATCGTGTCGGACGAGCGAGGACACATCGGCACCAGGCGATAGAGGCTACAGTTGATTCTGCAGCAGCATCGGCGTTTGCAGGTAAGTCGATGTAGCCTCTGGTGCCGATGTGTCCTCGCTCGTCCGACACGATGCAGGAAGTGACGTCACAGCGTGATCTCTCGAGAAAACGCTGTGTCTGTGCACTGCCAGAAGCAGGGTGTTAACGAAGAAGTGGATGATGCTGATTCGTCAGCATCATACACTTCTATTCACAACGCCCAGCTAGTAAAAGAAGTAATAACGCCCAGATGTACACACACTATACACGCCCACTTGTACATAACTTTAAACACGCCCAGTTGTACTTAAGAAAGCCTCATTTGCATAAATATAAAAATGGTCATAACTTGGCCAAAAATGCTCGTTTTTAAAAAAAAAATGTTACTCTTCTCTACATTGCAGCGCCGATCTGCTGCAATAGGAGATAGGGGTTGCAAAATCTGGTGACAGAGCCTTTTTAAGGTATGTTTGATGCCTTTCACTATCTATGACCTTCCACCTCCCAATCCCAATAAGAGACCACAACTTGCAATTGGTGTAAAGGCCACAGCAGCCATTTATTAATTACACATCTTTTATGCAATAAAATTAGCATAATCATAACACATCATAAAACACTCCATAATGAACAACCTGCACTATTTCCCACATTCTCCAGTTAAAGGATCCTTGAAGGTACTTGAGGCATCATATCAAAAAACTCCATCCTTTTCTTGTTAGGTCTGGACTTATTGCCCTACAGCCGTGCTGCACCTGACCCGAGGGCACCAAACATCTCCAAGACCTCTCTCTCCCTTCCTGGGGACCCTGCCCATCAGGAATGTATGCAAAACCAGCTGGGTAACCACTCCCCAGCCCCTCCAATACTACCCAGGGTTAAACCAATCTTCAATGTTGTTCTCCTTCCCATTACGTGCCTTCAAAGACCCCTCCTCCTGCCGCCACGACAATCATGTGTGACCCCTTACACATGATTGTCCCTCCACAACCGCAGTGGTTTTTCCAGGCTGTCCTTGATATCCAGAGTCCACATATCCAAGCCCACATTGTTCAAATGAACGCCATCCGCTCTCAGAACACCAACCTCTCTACACTCCAACTCTCTATGCCGCACCACAACACCGCCATTGCGCGCCACAAATCTCCCAACTAATTTGTTCACCTTTGCTCTGGCCTTATTTAAGCTGTGAACCGAACGCGCCTGACGCCAAACCTTGCGAGCAACAATATCCGACCATACAATCAGCAATCCAGGAAATGATGACCATAACCTCAACAGATCTAACTTCACATCCCGCATCAAATCCCTAGATGACCGTATACCTAAGTCATTGCCTCCCAGATGCACAACCAGAATATCCGGAGCTCTATCCAACCCTACGTAAAACTGGAACTCTGGCAACAACCTACACCACAGCATGCCCCGCAGACCCAACCATCTGACCTGAACCTCTGACTGATCCAGGCCCAATTGCCGTCCAGCCGGACGAACATCAGCCCGTACACCTCCCCAGTGCACGTTCGAATGCCCCATGATCCAAACCAAGCAGGGGCCCGCACCTAGAACAAAAGAAAACAGTAAGGTAACAACTCCATGTCCCCACCTCCAGCACAACTCATCCCCACCGCCTCAAAGCAAATTAGGCCGCACATAAAGCCTGTACCTGTCTGACTCCCACCTACCTATCTTCTTAACCATCACTGGGGATAAACCCCACCTAGCTGCTTCTGTAGCCGCGCCAATCCTAAAAGAGTGAGAGCTAAAACTTGCTCCACCTCTGCCAGACAATAGGATACATTTTCGGAAAACCTGTGAAAACTGAAACTTGGACAAAGACAGGCCATCTGCATGAACCAACAAGGAGGCCGGCCCCTCAGGCCTTACCGCAACAAACTCCCGAAAACAGTCAACCGGGCCCACCTTTGATCCCGGCAATTCATACAATCTCACCAAAAAACCTCTCCCCTCTTGATCCGTCTTCGATCGACGAAGCAAACAAGATAAGCAGGAGCCATCCAATTCAACATCCGCGTACAATAAACCCCCCGCCACACGCTTACTGGCCGACACCAACTCCGATATCCTGAAAGCTCCAAAGAAAGCCAAAGAAAAAGCCAGCGTAAATAAATGTGCCTCAAACCCTGACACACAAACAGACTGCAAGAGCTCACAAATCGCTTCCAAGATCTCAAAGGAAACCGGCTTCCTATGATCCCTAACTGCGGAACCCCTCCTGAAACCCTTCATTGCCTGCCGAACCAGGAAGGACTTAGTCACGCCCTCTGATCTTAAACCAAAACGCCAAGGCCGACAGACGCCGCGCGACCACTGCTGCAGACGCCCCTTCACTGTACGCATTTCCAATATAATATAACAAACACGCCGGCCGATCAGAAATACCCGCCTGTACATCCGCCAACAAGGCCTCCCATAGTCGCCATACCGCACCATACCTCTTCCATGTAACCGCACTAAATGACTTCCCCACGAGCGACATCGCCATCTTCACACCACCTTCCAAAGATGCTCTGCGCAAACCAGGCCATAAGTCTCTGCCCCCGGCGCCAGCAGACGAAACATGTCCCACTGTTGACGAGAAAGGGAATCGGCCACAGAATTAAGCACCCCAGGAACACGAACAGCCACAAAATGTGCATTTAAAACCAATCCTTTCAAAACGAAATAGTCGCACTACTGGCGGAGAATTTGCCGTCTGTGCATTAACGGCCTGAACCACACCCAGGTTGTCACATACGAAACGCACTTTCCGGTCCCGCAGACAATCCCCCCACAACTCCGCAGCCACCACAATCGGGAACAGTTCCAACAGAGCCAAGTTTCTGACGAAACCACATTCATGCCATGCATTTGGCCACACCCCCACACACCACTGCCCCTCGAAATACGCCCCAAAGCCACAAGCACCTGATGCATCTGTAAACAGCTCCAAGTCCACACTAGACACCGGCTGATACATAAGCACCGACCGCCCATTGTAGCTCTGCAAAAACTCCCCCCACACCAACAAATCCGCTTTCAACTCCCCCGACAACATAATGAAATGATGAGGAGAATGAACCCCAGCGGTAGCACTTGCCAACCGCCAACAGAAAACCCGCCCCATGGGCATAATCCTATATGCAAAATTCAAATGTCCCAACAATGATTGAAAAATACCGCAACTGGGCAGCGCACTCGCCACCAACCCTCTCAACTCCAGCAATTTATCCTCTGGCAAGCGACATTCCATGTTATCCGAATCAATCATTATCCCCAAAAACTTGATTACCGTTGTAGGACCTTCCGTTTTATAAGGCGCCAGAGGTACCCCAAACTCCTTTGAAACTCGCTCCATAGTATGTAGAAATCCTGCACACACATAGGTAGCTGGCGGACCAATAAACAGAAAATCATCCAAGTAATGCAGTGCAGATTGCACCTGCGCCTCCCGATGGACCACCCACTTCAAAAATGTGCTAAACATTTCAAAATAAGCGCAGGAAATGGAGCAGCCCATCGGGAGGCAACAATCCACAAAATATTCCTCCTGCCAATAACATCCTAACAAACAAAAACTGTCCGGGTGCACCGGCAATAAACGAAACGCGGCCTCAATGTCCGTTTTTGCTAACAGTGGGCCCTTCCCGTACTTGCGAACCCAAACAACCGCCGCATCAAAGGAAGTGTAACTAACCGCGCACAGGGCAGCATCAATGCCGTCGTTCACCGACTCCCCTTCCGGATAAGATAAGTGATGAATAAGGCGGAACTTATTCACCTCCTTTTTGGGAACCAAACCCAACGGGGAAACCCGCAAACTAGCAACAGGCGGGGAGGAAAATGGGCCAGCCATGCGACCCAATGCCACCTCCTTCATCAGCTTATCCGTAACCAGATCAGGCTGCGCCAAAGCAGACGACAAATTACGGACCACCCCATCACGTCCAGCCGACGTACACAGATCCCGAAAACCCTCGGAGAAACCCAGAAACAGCAACTCAGCCACTTTTTTATTTGGATACTCCCTTAAAAACGGAAGCATCCTTCCCACCTTCACCGGCGTCGACCCCCTCTTTTGCTCAGCATCTCCCTGCCTGCCCTTATGCTTCTTGAAGCATCTGGACAAACCATGGGCGCCTCCGCAACCGGAGCACTCGTGCTTGTACCTGCAGTCTGGGACAAACTTACAATGCCCCTCGTTGTACTGCCAGCAACATCCCTTTCCTGAGGAAGCCGACCGACCCGTTGCTGACCCCTGCCCGCCGTCCGAATCCCGAAAGGGCTGATGCCCCTGCTTAGGAGCAGACATCAGGCACATCCACAGACTAATGTCCTTGTGATCCCATCGCAACGACGGGCGCACCGACTTCCGCTGACGAAACTGCTCGTCATACCGCAACCAAGCATTACCGCCGTATACCCAATTCTCCGGCGCCTTTTCCCCCACCACGCTAGCCAAAATAGCGAAGGCCTGTAGCCAATTCGCAAACGTCCGAGGAATCAAGCGATAACGACACCGCTCCTCCGGTTTCCACCGGTCCAGATTACATTTTTCTAAAGGCAATAAAGAAATAATCTCCACATACTCATCCTTCCAGATCTTCTCCCTAATCTCAGCCTTCAAATGCTCCCCAAGCGGGCCCTCAAAACACACATACACCCTCACCCTTCGCAGCGTCAGCCAAACGCACGTCTTTCACCACTTTTTTAGAAGTACTAGCCACCGCATCAACCGCTTTTTCCACCTCAACTACAACTGGCGCCACCTCACTAGCCACCGCAATTCCGACCGCAGCCGCACTAACACCCGTCTCACTAACAGCGCCCCACACCCTCGCTGGCGACTGCACCACACCCCCCAAACTTCTAGTAAAATACTCCTGCATACCCCTAAAAAACAATTGCATTTGAGACACAGAAAACAATCCCCCCACATCCCCCCCCACACATCCCCGGTACCACAACAGTGGTAGACTCACCCGGCCGTCCCTGAGGTGATCTCCCAGCGGCCGTCTCCACCGATCCAGATGAGCGTGGTATCGATCCAGACGTTCCTGGGGATCGGTGCTCCTGCACCCCATGCTCCCTGTAGCTCCCCGATCTTCCAGCTGATGAAGCCCGAGGCCCAGCAGAGAGTGGCCCATCCAAAATCCTGCCACCCGCTTCTGACGTGGCATATATGGAAAGACAGCCCTGGCTGCCCAGTCCTTCTGCAGGGCTGTCATATGCCTCCACATATCCCCTTTCAGCAGATGCAGCTGACCGCTGCCCCCTCCCGTCCGGAAGGTGGCACGGCATCACCCACAGACCTGGACCGGGTACTTCCGGTCGTCGCCGCCGCACGCCTCCCTGCTCCAGCAGGAGGCGATCTCATACCCCAGTTGGAGCCCGCCCGCCTCTTCCTGCGGGTCGGGCCTGGCGTCCACGCATCTTTCTGCCGAGCTCCTGCGGCACCCGGAACCTCGGCGCCGGAGAGAGCCGTCACATCCGGTCCCGCCCTCACTTCCGGCGTTGTCGTTTTAGACAGGAGGAGGGAAGATGGCCGCGGCCCCCCCCCCCCTCCTGTCACCTCCAGTCTCGCCCGTCTACCGGGATTCCTCCCCGACTTCCGTGGCCCAGCGCCTGGCGATAACTCAGGACCTGGAGGAGGAGGGTCCCTGGAGGGGCTCCCACGGCGCCGACCGGACTGAGGCGTTACCTCGGGTGAAGGCCTCTCCGGAGGCCTGGAACGCCTGCTGCTGCGTCCCTCCACGCTCTCCACTCTAGCCGCTGGATCCGGAGGAAGAGCTCCAGCGAACAGCTGCTCCAGCCATCCAGAACCGTGCTGGAGTGCTGCATCCCTGATAGTGGCCATCATGGACTCCATTGCTGCATCCATGAGAAGGTAAGTGCAAAACTTTTTTTTTTTTTTTTTTTTTAAACAGAAACACTAAACTCTTTTCTCCTGCCTCTTCCCTGCATGGACCTATATACACCATACTCCACCCACCAACATATAGATACATTTTCACCAGCCCCCCTACACTTAACTTTTAACTCCCTATACACATAGCCTCAAACGTAGTAGCCTAAAACCCCAAACCACCTTGTCATGCGCTCCCTCCATTACGGCTGCGCCTACATTACGTTGGGCTTACTGATCGTTCTGAGACAGTGAGAGAGAAGAAGAACTGTGCCGAGCAGCTGCTGTGTGTCTCCACACCAACTGTGAAAAACACACAAAAACACCTACACATAGATCGTTTAGTGTAGGCAGCTAGTTATAGTTTCGGTAGTCTGTTAGGTAGATAGTTTAGACAGTACTCAGATTAGCACAATTAATTAATAATCAATTAGAGCTTATAATAAATGTGTATATATATCTATAAAATCACATAGATATACATATTTATATACTGTGTGTGTGTGTATATATATATATATATATATATATACACACACACAAAATATATATTATATATAGACATATATTTGAAATTTGTTAATACTAAAAATTTATTAGGGATGTTCTATATCTATAACATCATATAGACATATACGTACATGCAATATATATGCATACACACATATACTTATAGAAATCTCTTCATATATTTTACACATCTGTAAATTCTAAATACATTGATTCATTGTTAGGGTTGCTCATAAATGTATTATTTATTAGGGTTGTCATAATTTAGTTGTGATTTAATTAATTACATGTATATCTATAATGTGGTATGGATATACGCACAAGTAATATATATATGTCTACAAACATTCATATAAATTATTCATTTTATGAATTCTACATATCAAATAATTGATAGGGTCGTTCATAAAGTTATTAATTATTAGTCGTTCAACAATTGATTAGTTGTAAAGATTTAATTGATTATATATGTATACGTAATATATACATATACACACACATTTAGATAAAATAATTTATTCCTATATTTTACAGTTCTATTAATTCTAGATACTGATTGATTAATTGTTAGGGTCGTTTATAAATTTATTGATCAATTGATTAAAAAAATGGCACGCAAGTTATATACCGCTGAAGAGGCATTTGCTCTCTTGAATTCTGATAGTGAATGTCACTTTTGGGGGGATTCCGCTGTTTTGGTCCCTCCAGGGCGTTGCAAATGCGACATGGCACCGAAAACCATTATAGCTCCAAAAGCCAAATGGCGCTCCTTCCCTTCTGAGGGCTGTCGTGTGTTCAAACATAAGTTTGTGACCACATATGGGGTATTGCCATAATCAGGAGAAATTTCTTTACAAATGTTGGGGTGCTTTTTCTCCTTTATTCCTTGCAAAAATTTAAAATGTCTATGTTTCTTCAGAAGAAATGTAGATTTTCATTTTCACAGACTAATTCCAATAAATTCAGCAAATCACCTGTGGGGTTAAAATGCTCACTATACAACTAGATCAATTCCTTGAGGGGTGTAGTTTCCAAAATGGTGTCACTTTTTGGGGGTTTCCACTGTTTAGACACCACAAGACCTCTTCAAACCAGACATGGAGCCTAAAATATACTGTAATAAAAAGGAGGCTTCAAAATCCACTAGGTGCACCTTTGCTTGTGAGGCCTGTGTTTCAGTCCAGTAGCACACTAGGGCCACATGTGGGATATTTCTAAATACTGCAGAATCTGGGCAATAAATATTGAGTTGCGTTTCTCATGTAAAACCTTCTGTGTTACAGAAATGTTTCTATTACAAATGAATTTCTGCAAAAAAAATTACATTTGTAAATTACACCTCTACTTTGCTTTACTTCATGTGAAACGCCTAAAGGGTTAAGAAACTTTCTTACTGCGGTTTTGAATACATTGAGGGGTGCAGTTTTTAAAATGGGGTGATTTATGGAGCGTTTCTAATATATGTCCCTCAAAGCCACTTCAGAAATGAACTGGTCCATGAAAAAATAGGTTTTGGAAATTTCTTGAAAATGTGAGAAATTGCTGCTAAAGATCTAAGCCTTGTAACGTCCTATAAAAATAAAAGGACGTTCAAGAAATGATGCCAACATAAAGTAGTCATATGGGGAATGTTAACTAGTAACTATTGTGTGTGGTATTTGCAAGCAGATACATTCAAATTTAGAAAAATTCTATTTTTTGCAAATTTTCTCAAAATTTTGGTGTTTTTCACAAATAAATACTGACTTTATCGACAACATTTTTTCACAGACGTAAAGTACAATATGTCACGAGAAAACAATCTCAGAATCGCTTGGAAAGGTAAAAGCTTTCCAAAGCTATTACCACATAAACTAACATATGCCAGAATTGAAAAAAATCACCTGCGTCCGCAAGGCCAAAACAGGCTGTGTCCTGAAGGGGTTAAATGTAATCTTCAGATATTCGAAAAGTGTGTGACGGCTGGAAATTTATATTAAGTATGTAGTTCTGAGCTACAGGAATAACCGGATGAATATCCAATAATAAATGCTCCATTAAAAAAGGTGACCAATTTTTTCTTTGCCAATAGAATTATTAACCTTTTAATTTCAAACAGATTTTTAGCAAATCTTAAAAGCATTCAGTTCACTGCAAGTATCCTTTCTTTAGACCTGTTCACAATATGTCATTTATTTGTGTAGTAACATCAGATCGTTAACTGGCAACAAGAGAAAGAGTAACTCTGTGAGCTGCTTCAAATAATAATTCTTGAAGGCCTCTTGTGTTTTGTGGCAGGCGTTTTAAGCAAGTATTCGTTTGGAAAAGAGATGAGGGACAGAAGGTCAAATCCAATAAACCAACCTTTATAAACTAATAGTTATGTTCTATGCAGCTCAGTGGGGAAACCACTTCAAAAAATGAGCTCAGTTAGGTTTACATTTTGCAAGATAAAGAGATGCCCATAAAACGCATAAGCGTTAAATTACTCGCTATTGATTCCATTCCTATCTCCAGGGATGATGTTGCCCTTTTAAAGGGTTGTGGACCTTTCAGAAAGAATTCCTGGGTTCAGCCCGTAAATGAAGAGCTTTTCATTTTGTTATGAACACACACAATACAGCATTGCAATTTCTGTCTGTTGTCAGTATGTTTTGATAATCATTATCTACTCTCTATAGGCATTGTAGACCAATCTCTTGTTCCACTCTTACAATGTACAAGTTTATATGGTCAGGACCAGATTCTTTATTCTATTAAACTAGAAAATAATGTCTCCTAAGATAGCACAGCACTATAAAATTTTTCTGTAGTCAAGGTCCTTTAGCAAATGGCCATATGTACAATGTAATATCTGGCATGAGCTTATATAATTACCTGATATTTACAAAATAAATGCATTTCATGTCATGTTCACACTGAGTTTTTTGCAGGAGGAAAATTCTGCCTCAAAATTCCGTTTGGGATTTTGAGGCAGACTTTGACCTTCCTGCACGCCGTTTGCTGTGATTTTCGTGCCATTTTTCGCTCGCGCCCATTGAGTGCTACGGGCAAAAAACTCAGCGAAATACGCTTTGTCTGCCTTCCATTGATGTCAATGGGAGGTCAGAGGTGTAAACGCCCGAAGATAGGGCATGATGCTTCTTTTTACTGTGAGCGTTTTATTCCGCACGCGGTAAAAAAAAATGTCCGCCTCCCATTGAAATCAATGGGAGGCATTTTAGGCCGTTTTTTGGCGCATTTTCCGACGTGGTTTCCGCATCAAAAAACGTGTCGTAAAACTCTGTGTGAACTGGCCCTAACAATAGAATATGGTTAATATTTTTGCTACTGAATTTGTGTACAAAGAATTTCTCATTCATTTATTTATTCATAGAAAATAATTTTATTGCAGAATTTGCAATGGAACTACATTTCCACCACCATTATCTCTGGACTCCAAGCTTAAAAAAAACAAAACTGTAATTGAGTTCCATTGGCTAAAAAGGTTAAAAAATCTAGGAGCCAAATGCCTGTTTCATGTATGCCATGTTAAATAAACAAGTTTATCCTAACTAGAAATAAATTAAAACAATTCTAGAGATATACTAAGACTAATGCACCAACTGTCTGGTATGGCAGTAAAAATTTTCAATGTTGCAACAGAAGGTTTAGGCTAAATAAAAATGTGGCAGTAAATGCTTATAAGGGAAGCCACATAGCCTTTTACCAATGAAGACAACTGTCATTTGTAAAGTGCTGGTGGCTTAAAATAAATATGGTTCTTGGAACGAATACTATTTTAAAACAATTGCTTCAGAAGATGTAAGCTTTCCTAATGCATGAAAACAACCTGCAATGCTTTCTGTAGCTCTCTGAATAATTTAAATCAGGGGCATTGCTAGGGTCTTAAAAGATCAGGGGCACAAGCCCCAAGACATATATTTATCCCCCCTTCCCCGGAAAAATATATATTTTTTTTACATATATATATATATATCGGAAACCGCATATCTATAAGACTAAGGCTCCTATGGCTGCACTGCTGGATGGAATTGGTTGCATTGTCTCAGCAGACAGGATCATATGTGACAGGCTTAGATACAGTTAGGTCCAGAATTATTTGGACAGTGACACAAGTTTTGCCATTTTAGTTGATTAACAAAACATATTGAATATACAGTTATATAATCAATATAGGCTTAAAGTGCAGACGCTAAACTTTAATTTGAGGGTATTCAGATCCTAATTTAAGGAAGTATTTAGGAATTACAGCTCTTTAATATGTAGCTGCGTTTTTTTCAAGGGACCAAAGGTAATTGGACAATTTTCTCAAAAGCTATTTAATGGGCTGCACGGGCTATTCCCTTGTTAATCCATCATCAATTAAGCAGTTAAAAGGTCTGGAGTTGATTCCAGGTGTGGCATTTGCATTTGGAAGCTGTTGCTGTGAACCCACAACATGAGGTCAAAGGAGCTCTCAATGCAAGTGAAACAGACCATCGTTAGGCTGAAAAAAATGAAGAAATCCATCAGAGAGAGAGCACAAATGTTAGGAGTGGCCAAATAAACAGTTTGGTACATTCTTGAAAAAAAGAGAGCACACTGGTGATCTCGTGAACTCCAAAAGGCCTGGACGTCCACGGAAGACAAGTGGAGGATCGCAGAATCCTTTCCATGGTGAAGAAAATCCCCTTCACAACATCTACCCAAGTGAAGAACACTCGCCTGAAGTAGGTCTATTAGTATCTAAGGCTACCATAAAGAGAAGACTTCATGAGAGCAAATACAGAGGGTTCACCACAAAGTGCAAACCATTAATCAGCCTCAAAAATAGAAAGGCCAGATTAGACATTGTCAACAACATCTAAAGAAGCCAGCCCAGTTCTGGAACAGCATTCTTTGGACAGATGAAACTAAGATCAACCAGTACAAGAATGATGGGAGGAAGAACGTATGGAGAAGGCTTGGAATGGCTCATGATCCAAAGCACACCACATCCTCTGTGAAACATGGTGGAGGCAGTGTGATGGCATGGGCATGCATGGCTGCCAAAGGCACTGGGTCACTAGTGTTTATTGATTATGTGACGAAGACAGAAGCAGCCGGATGAATTCTGAAGTGTTCAGGGATATACTTTCTGCTCAGATTCAACCAAATGCAGCAAGGTTGATTGGACATCGCTTCACAGTACAGATGGACAATGACCCAAAGCATACTGCGAAAGCAACCCAGGAGTTTTTTAAGGCAAAGATGTGTAATATTCTGCAATGGCCAAGTCAATCACCAGATCTCAACCCGATTGAGCATGCATTTCACTTGCTTAAGACAAAACTTAAGGCAGAAAGACACACAAACAAGCAACAACTGAAGACATCTGCAGTAAAGGTCTGGGAACGCATCACAGAGTTTGGTGATGTCCATGGGTTCCAGACTATTTTACAAAGTATTAAAAAAAAAATTTTATTTATGGTAATGTTAATTTGTCCTATCACTTTCGAGCCCCTGAAATGAGGAGGCTGTGTAGAAAAATGGTTGCAATTCTTAAACGTTTGACTGGATAGTTTTTTTCAACCTGAAAGTCTACACTTTAATTGCATCTCAGTTGTTTCATTTCAAATCCAATGTGGTGGCATGCAGAGCCCAAATCATGACGATTGTGTCACTGTCCAAATAATTCTGGACCTAACTGTAGCACCTGAGTACAGTGCATCACATTAACCTTTTGTCTACGAAGCGGCACAAGGTGAGCATGCCTAGTGACCCGTGCATACCAGAGACCAGGCACTCAGGGATTGGAATATAAACCATTGTGCACTGCTTTGTTCTTTTACATCGTAAAAGTTTTGGAGCATAGAAAGTATTCAGTAAACACCTGAACATCCAAAAATAAATATGGTTTATTTCTAAACAGTGTCTAGTTCCATCACAGATGGAGCACCTTATAAAGCCCAATAGAAGCTCTTGGCAGCTACTATTTTTTTTTAGAAGAAAAACAGAATGTGTTTTCTAGAAAATAAAAGTAACCTTAGACGTGCGATGATTATACGCATGAGAACTAACTCTTGGGACTTGTAAGGCCTATTCACACGAGCAGATAATCGGTCAGAATTGAACACATGTGTGAGCGTGCATTATATTTTAATGTAAATATAGCAGGTAAACAAAACGCTACGACTAGTGATTTAAACCCTCATTGATCATGTAAATAATTATTCATGTGAATATAATTAAAAATAGCTGCTCTTGTGACATTGTGGTATGTAAACATGAATCGTTGGATCGATAGCCAACATGTGACGTTATTAACCTGTTGGTGACCACCATTCACTTTTTAACAGCAGTGACTAATGGGTTTTAGGCTAGGCCTTTTTACGGCGGCCTAGTCTGGGTCTTGCATAAGTCTTCCATGTGGGCTTGATCGGGTTCACGGCTATCTGATGACAGCTGGGCTGATGCTCTAACAGCCAGTATCAGAGTTACTGCCATTTAACCACTTAGATGCTGCGGTCAATACAGACCATGACATCTAAGGGGTTTCAGAGGGAGAAGGCTTCCTCTGTCACCCATTACTGGCCCACAAATGCGATTGTGGGCCACTGATGAGTTGCCATGGCTGCTGGGGCCTAACAAATGCCCTCCAGACCTGCCATGGCTGTATACCTATTAGGCCATGCCTGATAAGGTGGTAATGTTTTGGTATACTAAGTATACCAAAGCAATACAGAAGTGATCAGATTGCAAAACCATTATTACCCATAAAATGCAGGTTTTATTTAGTATAAGTATAAAAAAACTACATATACACATATATTTAGACAAGCAGTCTCACAGGACAAATACGTGTCAAGGTGGGAGACAAATCTCAACCACCCATATAAATGATTAGAGATAAGGACTCTAATAATACATGATAAACAAGAGAAAAAAAGAGTCCATACATATCAACATATGAAGGAATAAAACATCTTTATTGATACCATAAAAATACACTGAATGACGAAGACAGAGAATCCAAAATAAATCCTAATACGGATCACAGATATGTACATTGATGGCAGTATATACAGTACACTGAATGGTATGCACAGTTATTGTAGCTCAATGTAGCTCCAACACAGGGTGCATCAAATAGGGGTAATTTTAAAGTGCAAACAGTGCAAGGATGGCCAAAAATGCCTAATTCAAAAAGGTCTGTAACTAATCTAAGTGACTAGTGCCTTGGAAGAACGGCATAAAGCCAAGTTAGGTCCGAAAGATGCACTTACCCATGTATGGGAGGTTGAGTGTGACCCAAAAGTATAGAAGAGCGCCCCGACGCCGACGGGTGCCCTTGAGAAATCTTCAGGCGAAACGCGCGTCGGGGCGCTCTTCTATACTTTTGGGTCACACTCAACCTCCCATACATGGGTAAGTGCATCTTTCGGACCTAACTTGGCTTTATGCCGTTCTTCCTAGGCACTAGCATTTTTGGCCATCCTTGCACTGTTTGCACTTTAAAATTACCCCTATTTGATGCACCCTGTGTTGGAGCTACATTGAGCTACAATAACTGTGCATTCCATTCAGTGTACTGTATATACTGCCATCAATGTACATATCTGTGATCCTTATTAGGATTTATTTTGGATTCTCTGTCTTCGTCATTCAGTGTATTTTTATGGTATCAATAAAGATGTTTTATTCCTTCATATGTTGATATGTATGGACTCTTTTTTTTCTCTTGTTTATCATATACACATATATATATATATATATGGGATTGCCGCAATTATAAAAACCTGAACAATAAAATTAACATGTTATTGAAACCTCAAGGTGATTGTGGCATAAAAAAAATTCAACAAAATTTCCATTCCCCTCAAAAAAATCGTTTTAGTTATTCAATAAGTCCCATGTACCCCAAAATGGTACTAATAATAAAAGCTACATCTCGTCCCGCAAAATTCTAGCCCCAATATGGCTACATTGAAGGAAAAATACAAATATCATGGTTCTTGGAATACGACGATGCAAAAACAAAACCTGATTTAAAAGTATTTTTATTGCGCAAAAGTAGTAAAACATAAGAATATCTATACATATTTTGTATTGCCATAATCGTACGACACATAGAATAAAGGTAACTTGTTATTTATGCCGCATTGTGAATGTCATATTTAAAACGCAAATAACTGTCAGAATTCCTGTTTTTTATCCACCCCCCCCCTGAAAATAGTTAATAAACGCACATAAAAAAATATGTACTGCAAAATAGTGCCATTGAAAAATACAACTCATCCTGCAAAAACTACTCCTAATACAGCTGTCGACACTGGAAAAACGAAAAAAAAAAATGTCTTGATCATTAAAGCCTAAATAGGCTGGCCACCAATGGGTTAACTAGGTGTTCTGGCGTGACCATTTTCTATGAGTTTCTCAATACTCTCAGCATGCTAGACCTGATTTATTTAAAATATTTAAATAATTTCTTATTTCTTTATGCTGAACTTCAGAAGATTGTTCTTTAAAAAGTAATACAGCCTGTAATATTCAAGTCATCTAAAAAAAAAAAAAAAAATAAGTTAAATAAATCTCGCAAATGGACGGTTTCTATTATCAATGATTGCAACCATTCGCTAATGCATGAATACATCGCTTATCGTTCAGCAGAGAATTGTTCTCACCTGAATGCCTTTGCTCAAAGAGTTTTCCCACGCAGCCAGGCTTGCCTATTTTTCTGAAGCGTGCACACAAAATACACAAAAGCACTTCAGCAACACGCCTCTATCTTTATTCTCTATGCCCTAATGATCCACAATTTTTTTCATGTGTTGTCTGGCTGTTCTAATTTTTTATACTTTCCTTTTAAAGGCACTTTATTGGGGAAAAGTATGAGACTCCTAGAAAGATGCAGAAATGGAAACTATTTTTTTTTTTAAATTTAAGAATAATTTTATAAACAACAGTCGACTGAGATGTGACTGAGGGGGGGGCTTTGCAGGGTTACATTTATAGAGGTCTTTTTCATTAGATGAGTACTTTAATACAAGCCCTAGAAATATCAACTGCAATCATTCAGGGACGTACTAAAGTTAAAATACCCTTTCCCCTTTCTGGTGCTTGTTCACACCACCACACCTCTAATCATTCGCCAAGAGATCCTGGAGATGTTATGTATTCCCTTGTGTCTAATATTCTGAGGATCTATTCCTATAAATGGTACATAGATAACCAGTTATAGACTGGGTATACCGTACTAAAGGGGTATTTCAACAGAAAACGTTACCTCTACCAGTCACCCGCCCCCCATTCAGGTTCATGGTAAGGATTTTTTATGAAGCGGGCAGTCAAGCATGTGCACTGCCACTCTATATAGTTCTAAGGGAAAGAGCAAAGTGCTCTCACTTGTCTGTTACCATAAGAACCATAGAGTTCTATGGAGAGACGTGCACATATTCAAACACCGCTCCATACAAACTCACACACACGTATCAGAAACACTGGATTTTCCGCAATTTAATTCTTGGAAAATACGCAGCGTATTACAGTAGCAGCAAAGTGGATGGGATTTGAACAAATCTCATCCACACACTGCCTAAAAAACACAGCCAAAAAATAGTTCCTAAATTGACCTGCGGTGCGTTTTTTGTTTCTTTTTTAATCCGCAGCATGTCAATTTATGTTGCGGAAATCGCTGCATTTCCGTTGCAGGTTTTCCCTATTGAATTGAATGGGAGGTAAAACACGCAATAAATCAAAGATGTTGGGATATGTGCAAAGCTACGATTCCAACCCACAAAAATCGCAACTCGGGAAAAAAAAAAGATTATACTTATCTAGAATTCTCTGCTGTCTCTTTGCTGTGTCCAGTCCGGCCTCAGCGGTCACATGGATGAAACGTCACCCCAGGAGGCTAGACTGCAGGAAGTCAGGGGGACGCGTCGTCATGGCTACGGGTAAGTATGAACATTCCGCCTGAAAAACTGCACACAATTTGGTGCGGTTTTTCATCTGGAATTCCCTGCAGCGGCCAGGCCAGATTCACTGTGTACTTTTATGCAGCATATCTGCCCTGTGTGTACATACCCTAAGAGAGTATGAAAAGATAAAGTATATTATAAGTCAATAGGAGCAAAACCGGAATGAGAGATGGAATGTTTTATAAAACGGTATTAATTTGAGTAAGATTTCGTTTTTCTTCCTCTCTTTCCTGGTAGGTCGTCGCTAAAGTGGGGGGTTGATGGAAGAGGGATGTAAATTTTTTATATGGATTGAAATAATAAGATAAAGTTAAAATTTGATTTTGATGTAAAATGTATTTGATATTCAATAATGTAGCGACCAGCGGGTTGTGGATACACTGGGCTTCTCCACCGGTGAGAGCAGTGGCTGGCAGCGGATAACAGGACACAGGTAGGTAGCTGGATATAGACAGGTAGCTGGACACTGGTGGACAGCATGTAACTCGATACAGGCTCGTAGCAGATTACTGGATACGGGCTATAAGCAGATAGCATTAGCAGGCAGGATACAGGCTGGTAAAGGGCCACTGGATACAGGCTGATAACTTCCACGGACAAGATACAGGAACCTTTGCTGCGTACCTCTAGGTGGTTCCAATATTGCTCAGGCAGGGTGTGTCCAGTGAAATAGACTAATGTACAAGTTGATTGACAGAAATATGTTTGGGAAGGATTTGGGTGTGCGAGCTGGCCCTATAAGATGGAGGAAGTAAGCGCATGCCCGCCTTATGGGTAGACCCAGCAATACTAGCAGAAGAAGGACGTGCACGGCAGTGTGGAGATCCAAGAATCGTACAGCTTGTACCAAAGGTATCCTGGCAGCTGTGCTTGCTGGGAGAGGTTGTACGCCAACGAGTGCAGAGCACCGATGTTACAGTACCCCCCTTACACCCCCATCTTCTCAGGTCCAGACTGGAGAAGGGCTGAAGCGTTAACATCTTCATGATCAGAATCTTCCCAGTTCGCTTCCTCACAGTCAAGAATGTCATCAGAACCAATATCTTCCCAATCTTCTCTCTCAGCGTATGAAATGTCCTCAAACTCAGACTCACCTTTGGATCCCCAAGAAGCGGAAAGAACTTGAGTAGGTTTGCGTACCTCTCGGACATCTCTATTCATGAGAAAAGTGCTACAGGTCGAGGAATGACTATCAGGTACAGACAAAAGAGACAGGACATAGTGTGCTTGGATCCAGCAGAATTATTTTGGGTATCGGGGACACAGGCTGACACAGCATTGAGAACCTCCTTGGACAGCTGTCTCCTGGGCAGCAGGTAAAATTTATTATCTGGAGGTGTTTCCTTAACCAGCAGAATTGCCATCACCAACATGAGCGGAAACCGTGAAGTCTTGAGGCTTTAGCAACAAATCTGCAGACTTAGGGTTTAGACTGGTCAATTTCCGTTGAACAGAAAACAGGGATGCAAAATGAACGTCAGTGAGACATCTGGATAGACAGCAACGTCCCCACTGGAGAATTTGTCCCACTTCCTAATAGAGAAGTGCGGCATGCATAGGAAGCCAGGGTAACCCCAAGAGCAGGGGATAGACAGAATCAGGCAGGGCGTGCAGGGGGATCTCCGAAAGCAAAGCCCCTATTTGGAGTACTAGGGCTGCCGTGACAAATTAGACTGGTTCAGGGAGAGATCGTCCATTGACAAAGGCCACCAGCACAGTTCTCTGAAAACGCATAGTAGGTATCCAGTGATGATCAACTAGAGCCTGGTGTATGAAATGCCATCCGTACCAGAGTCCAGGAAAGCCTTTACAGGAACATAGGATTTACAAGAAGACAGTCTTACAGGATCAGATAGCTTTGGAGAGGGATCTTATCCACCTAGAGTTAAGACCCTTACAACTCTCAGCTGCTGGGAACCCGACTTATGGGGACAATTGCCGGCATAGTGTTCATTGCCATCACAGTAGAGACACAAGTTGTTGTTGCGTCTAGGATGGCGGTTCACAGCAGAGAGTTTGATGCTCAACCTGCATGGTCTTAAGGGACTTCAATAGACAGGATCAGAAAATAATCTTGAAATGCAGATGCCATCCGTGGTACTCTTCTTTTATGGGAGGTCTCTTCGAGCCGTTTCCAGAAGCACTGGTCAATACAGGTAGCCAGGGCGATGAGGGCATCCAGTGTAACAGGAATTTCACTTCCTGCAAGTTAGTCTTTGATTTAACCAGCCAGACCCTCCTAGAAAGCGGCTACGTGGGCCTCATTATTCCAGACCAGTTCAGAAGCCAACGTGCGGAACTACATAGTTTACTGACCTATAGACATACTTCCCTGGCGTAGACTGAGTAGGGCTGACGCAGCAGACGAAACACGTCCTGGTTCTCCAAAAGCAACGCAAAAGGTAGCAAGAAAGTCTTTCGGTTTGAGGTTACAGGATCAGCATGTTCCTACATGGGGTTAACCCAGTACAAAGCTTCACCAGAAAGCAGAGAAACAATGAGCCATTTTAGCTCGGTTAGAAAGAAACAGGTGTGCATGCAGGTCCTGCATCGTGTCGGACGAGCGAGGACACATCGGCACCAGAGGCTACATTTGATTCTGCAGCAGCATCGGCGTTTGCAGGTAAGTTGATGTAGCTACTTACCTGCAAACGCTGATGTTGCTGCAGAATCAACTGTAGCCTCTGGGTGCCGATGTGGCCGACACGATGCAGGACCTGGGGCAGGAAGTGAGTGACGTTACAGCGTGATCTCTCGAGAACACGCTGTGTGTCTGCACTGCCAGAAGCTGGGCGTTCTGAAGAGAAGTGGATGATACTTCTCGTCAGAACGCCCAGCTAGTAAAAGAAGTAAAAACGCCCCGATGTACGGACATAATACACGCCCAGTTGGACTTTTACTTTAAACACGCCCAGTTGGACTTTTGCAAGCCTCATTTGCATAAATACAAAAATGGTCATAACTTGGCCAAAAATGCTCGTTTTTTAAAAATAAAAACGTTACTGTAATCTACATTGCAGCGCCGATCTGCTGCAATAGCAGATAGGGGTTGCAAAATCTGGTGACAGAGCCTCTTTAATGTATATAAATTAATACTATAATTGCATCCTAGGTGCGTTACTTTACATTTATTAACATTAAATTTCATCTGTTATGCTTTTGCCCATGCAGCCAGCTTATCTAGGTCTTTCTGTAATATTTTATAGTCGTCAAGCTCATTGTCTCATTGATTTTACAGTAAATAAAAAAACAAACAAAAAAAACCTCTTTCTTGCTTCTTTTATCTAAAAACAAACAACCTCTGGTGACAAAAAAATAAGTACAGCCTATAATTAGGTAACGTGTAAAAATCACCTTCAGCAACAGTAACTTTAAAGGCTATGTAAACCTTTTTGAGTTTTTTTTTTAATTTTTTTTACTAAAAGTGTATTTTATGGTTTTGTTCATTGTAATTTATTTTTATGAACTTAGATGTGATCAATTACAGCTGAATCCTGCGTGTCAGAGACGCACAGGACCCGCTGTCACCTAACCAGTCCATCCTGCTGACCTGACGAATTCAGGTTTCAGCACACGATACAGCTTCTATGTATTGAGGATACATAGAAGCTTTATCTGAAGAAGTAAAAATTATTTTAAATAAAAATAAAGTTACAAAGTTGCACAAACACTAAAATATACTGTTTTAGTAGAAAAAAAAAAAAGGCTTCAAACGTTAACAGCATGCAGTGTCAATCAGCTGCTTCAAAGGCCAGCAGGATATTGTCGTGTATTAAAAGAGGCATGGACTCGCGGGACAGGGATGTAATATTACCACTTTACAAAGCATTAGTGAGGCCTCATCTAGAATATGCAGTCCAGTTCTGGGCTCCAGTTCATAGAAAGGATGCCCTGGAGTTGGAAAAAATACAAAGAAGAGCAACGAAGCTAATTAGGGGCATGGAGAATTTAAGTTATGAGGAAAGATTGAAAGAATTAGACCTATTTAGCCTTGAAAAAAGACGACTAAGGGGGGACATGATTAACTTATATAAATATATTAATGGCACATACAAAAAATATGGTGAAATCCTGTTCCTTGTAAAACCCGCTCAAAAAACAAGGGGGCACTCCCTCCGTCTGGAGAAAAAAAGGTTCAAGCTGCAGAGGCGACAAGGCTTCTTTACAGTGAGAACTGTGAATCTATGGAATAGCCTACCGCAGGAGCTGGTCACAGCAGGGACAGTAGATGGCTTTAAAAAAGGGTTAGATAATTTCCTAGAAGAAAAAAATATCAGCTCCTATGTGTAGAAATTTTTCCTTCCCTTTTCCCTTCCCTTGGTTGAACTTGATGGACATGTGTCTTTTTTCAGCCGTACTAACTATGTAACTATGTAGCCTTCAACCCATTTTTCAGTCAGTAGAATGGTGTGAAGGCTTTTTTTTTTTTTTTGCGGGAGGAGTTGTAGTTTCTATTGCCACCGTTTCAAAGTACCATATGATGTACTGGGAAATTGAAGAAAGGACTGTGATTCCTCCATTGTTTTTTTGGTTTTGTTTTTACTGCGGTAAAACCGACAACTTAACTTTATTCTGCGGCTCAATTCAATTACGGTGATAGCCAATTTATATAGTTTTTTTTTATACTTTACTACTTTTACAAAGAAAAAACTATTCATTAAAAAAAAATTGTGGTGTCGCCTTATTCTGAGAACCATAAAGTTTTTTAGTTTTTTCCTCCCCACCTTCCAAAAGCCATAACTTTTTTTTATTTTTCCGTCAATATAGTCCTATGAGCGCTTGATTTTTTGCGGGACGAGTTGTAGTTTTCCGTAGCACCATTTATTTGCCATATAATGTACTAGGAAAAGGGAAAAAAGTTTATTTGTGGGGTAGAAAATGAAAGAAACTGCGATTCCTCCATTTTTAATGCGTTTAGTTTTTATGGAATTCACTGTGCAATTAAAACATGTTAACTTTATTCTGCGGGTCAATACGATTTCGGTGATACCAAATATATATAGTTTTCCCAATATTTTACTACTTTTACAAGTAAAAAACGAACTGTAAAAAATTAAGTTCATTTTGTGTCGCGAAATACTGAGACCCGTAAGTTTTTTGTTTTTTGTTCCGTTAATTAAGTGGTATGAGGGCTTATTTTTTGCGATATAAGCTGTAGTTTTTAATGATACCATTTTCGGGTCCATGCGACGTTTTGATCACTTTTTATTCCTGTTTTTTGTGAGAGATGAGGTGACAAAAAAAAAAGAGATTCTGGCGCTTACAATTTTATTTTATTTTTTTACGGCGTACACCGTGCGGGTTAAATAACGACATATTGTAATAGATTCAACTTTTACGGATTTGGCGATACCAATTATGTGTATTTTTTTTTTTTTACTATGCTCTAGGGGGGAAATGAGAAAAGGGATGTTTTTTGAACTTTTAATTTTTTCATTTTTTTTACATAAGAAACAAACTTTATTTGACTAATTTCTCCTTTTTTTTATTTTTATTAGTCAACCTAGGGGACTTTAACCAGCGATCGTTGGATCGCTTGCACGATATACTGCAATACCAATGTATTGCAGTATATCGTCTTTCTGACAGGCTTCTATTAAGAGTAGGAGCACAAAGATGGCGGACCTGAGGACCTTCGTTAGGCCCCCAGGCAGCCATAGCAACCATCGACACCCCGCGATTGCATTGCGGGGGGCACGATGAGCTGCTAGAGGGGGTCGCCCCCCTCTTTCTAACAATTTAAATGCCGCGGTCGCTATTGACCGCGGCCTTTAACGGGTTAAACGAGCGGGAACGCACTCGAGCGCGATCCCGCTCTTTACTGTGAAGTGTCAGCTGTAACATACAGCCGAAACCCACATCGTATGTAGCGGGTTCACTTCTTGAGCCCGTTCCATACGTCGCCTACCCAGCTATGACGTATGGATGCGTCAAAAGTCGGGAAGGGTTAAGTACAGTTCCTCCTCCTCCCCCTCTTCCCTCCCTCCTTCTACCCTCCTTCCTCCCTCCTCCTCAGCCAAGGGAGCAGTGGCATAACTACCACCATAGTGGCTACTATAGGGCCTGTAGCATTAGGGGTCCCATCAGGGGAGGACTAAGGGTACCATGGGCCCTGAGCAGTTCACAAAATTTGGGCCCCCCCCCCAAACTCTGAAGACACTAGCAGCCGCAGATCTGGCACAGTTTTGAATTAGCTGTAAAAGCAGTATGAGCCGTAAAGAAGAGAAAAAAGCAGAACACTTTAAGACCCTAACGAGTTCAGGAGCTTTAAATTGTTTGTGGTTTTCGGGGGGGAAAACAAATCTGCTTTGCCTGAGTATAATCTTAAAGAACCAGTCTCTGTTGTTTAACCCCTTAAAGTCCAAGCCATTTTTCATTCTTTTTTTTTTTTTCGTTTTTCACTTGTCACCTTTCTAGAGCCATAACTTGGAGTGGTGTGTGAAGGATTAATTTTTGCGGGAGGAGTTGTATTTTTTATTGGCACAATTTAAAGTACCATATAATGGTTGAGTTGGAAAAAACGGCAATTCCTCCATGGTTTTTTGGGTTTAGTTTTTACTGTGTATGTTTACCTTATCTTAAGGTAGAAGTAGATGTAACATCTACTTTTACCCTAAGATCAGGTAAATATATACAGCACCATAACCAAGCCAAGTACATAAATACAACACCAGAACCAAGATCAGGCCAACACTGATTTGTAGAGATCAGCAGTCATCTTATTATCATTAGAGGGGTGGACTACAATGACCGGTAACAATTCTATTATAACTGGAGGCAGATAACTTTGGATCATACCATTGACAATAGATGATGGACACTGTCCCCCTCCCATTCCTGCAAGGTCACCTCTGCCCACATCACTCATCCAAGTCAATGAGCTGTTTCTTGTTTTTTCTTACTTGCAGGTGCCTGCTCCAAAGCAAAAAAGCTGTGGCAGCAGTTGTGGAAAAAATGGCTGCCCCCATAATCATGTATCGAAATTAGAATAATCACACATTTAGAAAATACAACAGATTAGCGCGGGGGGAAGAGTTTATCTTAGTATAGATTTTCAATTGGCAAAAAACAATAAAAATGGTACACTCCCTTTAAGATGTAAGTTAGAACCTTCAGGATATGGAGAATACTCCCACAGCTATTAACGTTACCTTGAGAAAACTCTATTAATAGGATAACATGGAGAAAATCTTGAGGTCCACTCCATGGAATATGCTCCTTTGCAGGAGTGTAACTAGGAAAAATTGGGTGTCATAGCAAAATTTTGACTCCCCTGGGTGCCACACACAGACCTCCCTTGTAGATAGTGCCCCACTGTAGATTGTGTCATAGAGCCCCCCTGCACATTGTGCCATCCAGCCCCCCCCCCCCTGTAGACAGTGTTTCATCCCTTGTGACACTTCTGGAGGTCAGTTTTTGGAATTTCAGAGGGATTTATCAATAAAACTTTATTGCAGGATTGGATCTCTTTTCTTTTTCTTTTTTTATTTAAGTGATGATCTGAGAAAAACCTTTTCAGCAGCCGTCCTCTTATCAAAACTCTTCTGAAGTTCTTGCAGAATGGTTTGGGTAAGGGATTGAGCAATGGCACTCTTTTAATACATAAAGCAGCAATTTAAGGGGTTATTCCCAACTTAGACATTTATGGCACCATCACCAGCGGGTGTCTAGAGTGTGATCTTTGAAAGTCTTGAAGTCAACTGGTCCATTGACTGGCATACAAGACGGTTCTTTAACTTTGGGGATGTCAAGTTGATTCCGTTCCCTTGACAGATATGCTGGGGTCTTGATAATGATCTGACGAGTACACTTTGTGACAGAAATTCTGTGGTGTGACTTGAGAAAGTCTGTAAACTATTTCAGGATGCATCTCTTAGTCAGTGTTGAGAGTGCCAAATCAGGTAGAATAAGGAGGTCTGTAGACATACTGAAGATTATCTCTTGCCTTCTTTAATGTTTTGCCCGCGGTCGTTGACAGCCGGCACGTCCCACTTACCGGCAGCCGCGACCACAGGACTGTAT
Organism: Rhinoderma darwinii; assembly: GCF_050947455.1. Taxonomy (NCBI): domain Eukaryota; kingdom Metazoa; phylum Chordata; class Amphibia; order Anura; family Rhinodermatidae; genus Rhinoderma; species Rhinoderma darwinii. The sequence continues at coordinate 300,791,181 of NC_134690.1, read as the reverse complement.
CTTCACGTTGGTGGGCTCTACCTCCTCAGAGACGTTGACACACATTGCTGCAGTGCTCTCCTGTGTCCTGTAGTGAGCACGTCGGCGCTCCCACTCTCGGCCTTGAAGGGCCAGAGCGCGCACCTGTCTAAAGTTCCCCAATCAACCCAGTAACACCCTGGACTTTAAAAAGGACTCTGCCCTTCCTCCCCTTGCTTTAGCGTTGTTTGTATTCCTTTGTTCGTCTATTCAAATGGTCCCTTAATTGTATCCTGCTCCCAGTATTCCCGTATTCTGCTTCCCGTATCCTGTTGCTGTGTTTGTTCCTGAGCCTAAGCCTATTGTGGGAGTCGTGTGTGCCTCATCTGCCATGTTTGTTGCCATCTGCCACATCTGGTGTCACCTGCCACGTCCAGTGTCATCTGCTACGCCAAGCATCATCTGTGCCTGCTTCACCACGTGTCTGCTACTCCGTGTACCTGCCTGACCTTCTACCCAGGTACCCATATCTGAGAGACTGTTATTGACTGACTGTTGTTTGGCCAGCTGCTTCTCCGCTACGGCAGAGCGGCCTAGTGGGTCCACATACCCCACAGTCGTGACATTTAATATAGCCGTTGTATCTAGAAAACGAAGAAAATTATTTTTGAGTTTCTCCATTGTTCGGCTATGGTAATGGTTAGGCCCTTGATTTGAGGTTGTGCTAGTGTGGAGCGCCATACCCGTTTCGTGGTTCTTGTGGAAAAAAAAAGTGCCAAATCTCATGCCTTAAGCAAGATTATCTCTAGATCTCAGTTGGGTAGCCCCAATAGGCTGCAAAGTGACCCCTTTAATTCCATCTGTTGAGGCCTTGATCAACTTGACGGCTCATTAGTAGGGGCAGATGGGAGTTTCCATTGCTCGATCAGGGAAGTAGGATGATCCAAAGGGCTTGGGACGTCTGGGGCCGTCAGCTGTAAATCAAGGTAGCGGCTTCTAAGGCCCAATAGGCAACTAAGATTCGGTTCAATGCACAATATTTCCCTCATTGGACTTGGGGAGGTCTGGGTAGGAGCCAGGAACAGTTTCTTAGGCTGGCAAGGGAGCGAGAGGCAATGGATGGCCTTAGATTGCAAAGGTCTTACGGAAGATCCAGCAAGACATGTCCTGTGTGTTCAGTGGTCAGGCCATGCCCACTAATGTATTTTAATTTAAGTGTAATTAAACCAATATTCAGCCAACAGAAACCGGTTTTGGAATATGTATGCAAAATATGTAAAAATGATAAAGCACCATCATTTCTTTTTTTGTACCACATCACCTCAGTGGTTCTGTCAAAACTAATAGCCAAAGTTAGCCACTGTGGTAAATTATTGTAATGATCTGCAAGTTCTACTATTTCCCCTCAATTGAAATCTCTCACAGCTAAATATACCAGACTCTCAGATTCTTTTGGGATATACTTGTATAGATTTTTTTTATGTTATGACTGTATACTCCTGTAAAAAAAAAAAATGTAATGGCCACTTTTCAACAATTTTCAATATATTAATAGTACAAGCAAATATAAGAAACGTTGTAATATATCTTTAAAGAAAAATGCCTCTTTCTCTGCTTATTAGTCTCTCTTCACCTTCCACACTGTTCACTCACTCTAAATTTACTGCTAATTTAGTCTCCTCAAGACCAGACTGAATATTGGCTCACAGGAAGATCAGATTGCATGATGCCCATAGAGGTCTATGGAGAGGGGATGGAGGGAGAAAAAGTAGCATGAGAGAGAGAGAGAGACACAGAGACGCTGCTGCATCTTCCTAGTAAGTGTTAAATACCCACAGTGCTGGATTCACAGCTACACTTCTCATTACTGCTGTATAATCTCCCCTATGTTTCTGCAGCCTCTATAAATGTGATAAATAGAAAGAAATAGGAAAGCAGGATTCGCCTCTTCTCTGTGTGAAGTGTATGGCACACATGATGGCAGTTCCACCCACTAGCTCAGGGAAAATGGAGATTTAGAGAGCAGAGGAAAAAACTGGCAAATGATCGTTCATCGACTGATTTGTATGGTTTATGCAGCATTCAATATTATCGTTGTCGTGCTGCCGACCTGATGGAAATGTATGGGGATGAATGATCGTAGTAATGATCGCTTATTCCCATACATTACTAATTATTGCTCCTTGTGAAAGGAGCAAACGAGTGCCGATTAACGAGCTGTTTCGTTAATCGGCGCTCATTTTCACGGCCCATATTGGGCCGTGTAATAGGACCTCAAGTCTTCACTGAGTACATGTAACAAACAAGCATACAATTGTTTGGAGATATCAGATCAACGTATCTTATGTCTGCCCTCCCTCTTAAGTCAGTAAAGACGTGGCATCGTTAGACTGCTGGGAAAGCAAAATAAAACACTCCATGCCTTGTCCTAAGCACCTGAAATTGTGGCTAGGAATTGAATTTCAATCCCAATCAGAGGAGCTGTCAGGCTAATAGATTAGTTCAGTAATGAGAAATGAGGCCATTTAGCTGCTTCAGTTGTACCAACAGAGCTGGGCTTGTGGAGCCAGACAAGGATATTCAATTAAGAGGCCTGTGTAAAATTCAGTAATGTGTATCCTGCATGTAAGCCATAATGAACAGTGTCAGTTGGATAGAAAACACAGCCAATCTCTAAGATGATCAAAAAGCCTCACAGAAGCCACTGCAGGATACCAATTGACATTATCAGCCACAGGGTTGTATAATTCCACCAATAAATAGTGAAGGGTGAATATAACCAGCTGAAGCATTAATTCCAGATGTTGACATATTGTGTAAATACATTCACTACCTAATTAATGTTGAGTTAAGTTTTATTCACATAGTACGGTCAAATGGCAGTTTATTTAGGTGATCATTATAGAATTGTTCAAATATTGTTTGCAGCGATTTAGTAGTAATTGTGGAAATAAGCAGCAATTTAACCGTACTGTGTGAATAGACCCTTAGATTAAATTATTGTATGGTTGCTTCAAAGCCGAAAAAAATAATGGTACGGTTCCAGAATTAGAAAGTTTCACCATCTTTTATGCTTAATCCCTTCACGACAGCAATACGGTGTTATACGTTCCAACTGCCGATGCCCTGTGCAGTTGTCACGTATATAAATGTTGGCAGCCTGGAACAGGGTTTAATGTCTGCAGTTCTGCTTCAGCGTAAGCAGCGCTGTGCTTTCATGTCTGCTGGGGCTTTGAGATCCCTGAAATACACCCCCCTGAGATAGCGCCGCACACAACCACCCTGTAGATCAGGTGTAATGGTAGGAAGGAGGTGAAGGGAAAGTGAGCCCTAATCTACCCACCGCCCTGTCCCTGCCTACTTGCAACGACCCGCCCTAGGCGACGGGGTACAACTGGGCGGCGGTCCCTACGCTGTCTAAGTGCACGGGAGAACAAACAGGGAACACGCAAGGGAAGGGGCAGTAGCCACGGAACGCCGCGAGGAAACGGAGCGGTGAATGAGTAGTCAGGACCAGGATGAAGTGGAGTATACCAAAGTGAGCACGGAGAAGGAAGCAAGCCAGGGGCAAAGCAAAGCAGGTTAAGCGGAACTGCAGCAAGGCAGAAGCACGGCAGAAGCAGGCTGGAGCAAGCAGCAGTGAGGCCAGGAATCCAGAGGAAGAGAACACGGCAGGTAATAAAGGACAGGGGGCGGAGCTAACTACGACTGACCAGGCCGCGATAGGCTCTCCCACTCCTGAGCCTGCCACCCTGGTTGGTGGGAGATGGTGTCAGTCGAACAGGTCTGGCCTCAGGTGTGTATTGATTAATCCCAGGAGTATACCTAGACGTAGTACCTGGCAGATCCCTAACAGTACTCCCCCTTTTATGAGGGGCCACCGGACCCTTACTAAGAGGACCCGGTTTAGTAGGGAAGAGAAGGTGGAACCTCCTGATCAATACCCCAGCGTGAACATCACGGGCAGGTACCCAAGTCCTCTCCTCCTGGACCATCCTACTGTCCATAATCTTGGCCACCTCGAATTCCACCCCCTCAGGGGTGAGAACGGGAACAGGAGGTTTCCTCGAGGGGGACCAGGACGGGGAGCAGCGTTTAAGGAGGGAGGCATGGAAGACGTCATGTATGCGAAAGGATGGGGGCAGCTCCAGACGGAAGGATACAGGGTTGAGGACTTCAATGATCTTATAAGGTCCAATAAATCGGGGAGCAAACTTCCTGGACGGGACCTTAAGGCGCAAGTTCCTGGACGACAACCAGACCAAATCCCCGACGACAAACCGGGGGTTAGCAGAACGTCTACTATCCGCCTGAATCTTTTGTGCGCTCTGGGACGCCTCTAGGTTCTTCTGAACCTGGGCCCAGACAGTGCACAGTTCCCGATGAACATCCTCTACCTCAGGATTATTGGAACAACCAGGGGAAACGGAGGAGAACCTTGGGTTAAACCCGAAATTACAGAAAAACGAGGAGACCCCTGACGAGTTACTGACCCGGTTATTCAGGGAAAATTTAGCAAGGGGAAGGAATGAGACCCAATCGAATTGACAGTCAGAGATGAAACACCTTAAATATTGTTCCAGGGATTGGTTAGTCCTTTCCGTTTGGCCATTACTTTCGGGATGGAAGGCGGAGGAGAAGGACAGATCAATCTCCAACTTTTTACAAAAAGCTCTCCAAAATAAGGAAACAAATTGTACCCCTCTGTCAGAAACTATATTGACTGGGGCCCCATGGAGACGCAGGATGTGTTTCACAAACAAAGAAGCTAACGTCTTGGCGTTAGGTAGCTTCTTAAGGGGCACAAAGTGGCACATCTTGCTGAAGCGGTCTACTACCACCCACACCACCGACTTGCCCTGAGATGGAGGCAAATCGGTGATAAAATCCATGGAGATATGGGTCCAAGGTCTCTGGGGAATGGGCAAGGAACGTAGTAGGCCCGCAGGTTGGGACCTAGGGGTTTTGGACCTAGCGCAAACCTCACAAGCGGCGACGTAAGCCCTAACGTCTTTAGGCAACCCAGGCCACCAATAGTTTCTGGTAATGAGGTGTTTGGTGCCCAAGATGCCAGGATGACCAGATAGAGCGAAGTCATGGTTTTCCCTGAGTACCCTTAGCCGGTATTGCAGGGGAACAAACAGTTTGTCCCCAGGGACGTTCCCGGGAGCTGCACCCTGATCAGCCGCGATATCAGAAGCTAAATCAGAATCCGTGGCAGAAACTATTATACCTATAAATACAAGCAGGATCCTTCTCGGAAGGAGGATTGGCCATGAAACTATGTGACAGAGCATCAGCCTTAATATTCTTGGACCCAGCCCTATAGGTAACCAAGAAATTAAATCTGGTAAAGAATAGTGCCCACCGAGCTTGTCTAGGATTAAGCCTCCGGGCCGATTCTAGGAAAACCAGATTCTTGTGATCCGTAAGGCTTGTTACCTGGTGTCTGGCCCCCTCCAGGAAGTGCCGCCACTCTTCAAAAGCCCATTTAATGGCTAGAAGTTCGCGGTTGCCAATATCATAGTTACTCTCCGTGGGCGAAAACTTCCTAGAGAAGTAAGCACAGGGGCGGAGATGGGTGAGGGAGCTGGTACCCTGGGACAAGACGGCCCCCACTCCCACCTCGGATGCGTCAACCTCCACAATAAATGGCTCCTCTTGGTTGGGCTGAATCAGCACGGGAGCCGAGATAAAGCACTTCTTGAGGGTCTCAAAGGCCTGGACGGCCTCAAGGGGCCAATAGAGGACATCAGCACCCTTGCGAGTAAGGTCCGTAAGAGGCTTAGCGACGACCGAGAAGTTGGCAATAAATCTCCTGTAATAGTTGGCGAACCATAAAAAACACTGTAACGCCTTAAGGGAGGCAGGTTGGACCCATTCCGCCACAGCCTGAACCTTGGCAGGGTCCATGCGGAATTCATGAGGAGTGAGGATTTGCCCTAAAAATTGTATCTTCCTCCAAACACGGCCAGTTGAGTTAATTCCAAAGAGCTCAATTTTAGTCTCATATGACCACAGCACCTCCTCCCAATCACTCTCAGAATCATCCAGATGTTAATCCATTACAGTGTAATGTGTTACCAATGGTTTTCTTGGTGACTGTGGTCCCAGCTGCCTTGAGATCATTAACAAGTTCCCCCCGTGTAGTTTTCGGCTAAGCTCTCACCTTCCTCAGGATCAAGGATACCCCACGAGGTGATATTTTGCATGGAGCCCCAGATCGATGTCGATTGACAGTCATTTTGTATGTCTTCCATTTTCTTACTATTGCACCAACAGTTGTCTCCTTCTCACCCAGCGTCTTACTTATGGTTTTGTAGCCCATTCCAGCCTTGTGCAGGTCTATGATCTTGTCCCTGACATCCTTAGAAAGCTCTTTGGTCTTGCCCATGTTGTAGAGGTTAGAGTCAGACTGATTAATTGAGTCTGTGGACAGGAGTCTTTTATACAGGTGACCATTTAAGACAGCTGTCTTTCATGCAGGCACCAAGTTGATTTGGAGCGTGTAACTGGTCTGGAGGAGGCTGAACTCTTAATGGTTGGTAGGGGATCAAATACTTATTTCTCTGTGCACAATGCAAATAAATATATATCATTTTGACTATGTGATTTTCTTATTTTTTTTAAATATAATCTATCTCTCAATGGTAAAATTAACCTAGCCTAAAAATTCTAGACTGTTCATGACTTTGACAGTGGGCAAACTTACAAAATCAGCAAGGGATCAAATACTTATTTCCTTCACTGTACATTCAAGAAAAAAACGGCTTACCTCAAGGTGACAATGAGTCGTTCCCCATGGGTAATGCTGCAACGTATGTGTGTGTCCTTGTGGCTGATTCCAGGATAATTCTCCTCATGCAGTTGATCAAAGTTTCGCACAGACATCGATCAGATACCAGAGCCGTGCTGTAAGGCTGGGTTCACACGAGCATGTTACGTCCGTAAAGGACGGAACGTATTTCGGCTGCAAGTCCCGGACCGAACACACTGCAGGAAGCCGGGCTCCTAGCATCATTGTTATGTACGATGCTAGGAGTCCCTGCCTCGCTGCAGGACAACTGTCCCGTACTGTAATCATGCAGGAGCCTGGCTCTCTGCAGTGTGTTCGGTCCGGGACTTGCGGCCGAAATATGTTTCGTGCTTTACGGACGTAACATGCTCGTGTGAACCCAGCCTCAGAGTAAAGTTCTAGCAGACACAGGGTGGCTTGAAAACTGTGCACGAAAAAGGATGTGCTAATCTTCCCTGTTTTACTATACACCTCTGAAGAAACGTCCTATATAAACAAAAGATACAGAAACGTGTTAGGTGTTTAACTCCTTCCCTCTTTAGCCACTTTTGACCTACCTGACAGAGCCTCATTTTTCAAATCTGACATGTTTCACTTTATGTGGTAATAACTTCAAAATGCTTTTACCTATCCATGCAATTCTGAGATTTTTTCGTGACACATTGAACTTTACGATAGTGGTAAAATTTGGTCGATACATTCAGTATTTAATTGTGAAAAACCCCAAAATTTAGCAAAAAATTTCAAAAATTTGCATTTTTCGACATTTTATTGTATCTGCTTGTAGGTCAGTTATACCACACAAAATTGTTGCTAATTAACATGCCCATTTGTCTACTTTAGATTGGCATAGTTTTTTGAACATCCTTTTATTTTTCTAGGCTTAGAACATTAGCAGAAATTTCTCACATTTTCAAGAAAATTTCAAAAGGCTATTTTTACAGGGACCAGTTCAGTTGTGAAGTCTTTTTGAGGGGCCTACACAATACAAACACCCACAAGTCACCCCATTTTAAAAACTGCACCCCTCAAAGTATTCAAAACAGCATTTAGAAAGTTTATCACTATAATCCTGAGGCATAGGGGGCATTGTGAGTTTTCTTCCCTCCTTTTCCTCTCTCTGTCTTTTTCTTTCTTGCTTTACTATCTCTCTCTGATATGCCTATCCACGGATCTTTGTGCATGGCTGCGGGTTCAGGGTGCATAAGGCGTCTGTTTCAATTACTGTATCAGATGTGCGTTATTGTTATGTTTGCACTTCATCGTCTCTTGTTTGTTGGAAAACGGAAAAATAAAATAATTTAAAAAAAAAAAAGTTTATCAACCCTTTAGGCGTTTCACAAAATTAAAGCAAATTAGAGGTGAAATTTACAAACTTCATTTTGTTTTGCAGAAATTAATATTTAATCCATTTTTTTTGTAACACAGAAAGTTTTAACAGATAAATGCAGCTCAATATTTATTGCCAAGATTCTGCAGTTTTAGGAAATATCCCACATGTGACCCTAGTGTGCTTATGGACTGAAGCACAGGCCTCAGAAGCAAAGGAGTACCTAGTGGATTTTGGGGCCTTTTTATTAGAAAATATTTTAGGCACCATGTCTAGTTTGCAGGGCTCTTGCGGTGCCAAAACAGTGGAAACCCCCCACAAGTGACCCTATTTAGGAAACTACACCCCTTGAGGAAGTTATATAGGGGTATAGTGAGCATTTTGACCCCACAGGTTTTTTGCAGAAATGTTTGGAAGTAGGCAGTGAAAATGAAAATCTACATTTTTTCAAAGAAAATGTAGGTTTAGCTAATTTTTTCTCATTTCCACGAAGACTAAAAGAGAAAAAGCTACACAACATTTGTAAAGCAATTTCTCCCGAGTAAAATAACACCCCACATGTGGTCAAAAACTGCTGTTTGGACACATGGCAGGGCTTAGAAGGGAAAGAGCGCCATTTGGCTTTTGGAGCTCAAATTTAGCAGGAATAGTTTGCGGAGGCCATGTCACATTTGCAAAGCCCCTGAGGGGCCAAAACAGTGGAAACCCCCCACAAGTGACCCCATTTTGGAAACTACACCCCTTGAGGAAATTATCTAGTGTTGTAGTGAGCATTTTGAACCCACAGGTTTTTTGCAGAAATTTTTGGAATTAGGCAGTGAAAATGAAAATCGAAATTTATTTCAAAGAAAATTTAGGTTTAGCTCATTTTTTCTCATTTCCACGAGGACTAAAGAAGAAAAAACACCACAACATTTGTAAAGCAATTTCTCCCGAGTAAAACAATACCCCACGTGTGGTCATAAATGGCTGTTTGGACACACGACAGGGCGTAGAAGCACCATTTGACTTTTGGAACTAGGATTTAGCTGGATATGTGTGTGGACGCAATGTTGCTTTTGGTATAATAAAGGGGTTAATGAAGCATGAAATTACTAATTTATGGATGTATGGTACTCTTTGAAGCAATCCTTGATACACAGGCCTGGTTTTTCGGGGCAGGTTTCACAGTGGTAAATAGTGTCTTATCTAATTCCCCTTTTAGAACACACTCTACACCTTTTTTGTGTCCTTCACTTCTTTGCAATTTGGGGCACTTCATTGGGGAAATGTTGCCCAGGTACGATACGTGGACCATCGCTACCAGGAGATGTGCTTGGGCCCTCCCCTGCCTGTTTCCCAAATAGAAGTGCCTTGATCACCACCTCTTGAAAGTTAAGGAATGTCCCCGTCCGGCCTGCACATCTGGATAGCACGTAAGCTTTATACAATGCCATCTGTATAATGAGCACGGCCAGCTTTTTGTACCATGTCTTTGTTTTCCATAGGCCACTATAAGGCTTCAGTACTTGATCAGAGAGATCAACCCCGCCTATGTACTTATTGTAGCCCAGGATGCAATGGTGGAATTTAAGCCTCCCCTTAAAATGAGCAAGAGACTCATCTATGGAAATATATTTATCGGGGGTGTACACTTGTGAAAATTTAGTGCTGAAGTGATCAATCACTGGCCTGATTTTAAATAGACGGTCAAATGTGGGGTTGTCCTGGGGTGGGCACTGTGCATTATCATTATAATGCAAGAATTTAAAAATCGCTTCAAAGCAAGTCTGGGACATGGCCATGTGGTAAATTGGGGTGTTGTACAAAATATCCGTACTCCAGTATTGCCTAATCTGTGGCTTCCTCACTAGTCCCATATGCAGCACAAGGCCCCAAAATGTCATCATCTCTGCTGCATCTACTGGGGTCCACCTAACAAATGATGAAGTGGGCTTTTGGGTTAAAAATTGTTGGGCGTACAGATTCGTCTGGCCCACCAATAAATTCACAAACTCCTCTGAGAAAAAGACCTTGAAAAAGTAAATTTCTGTGAGGCCTTCAGTCTCAAACTGAATTCCTGAGCTGCCTATAAAATCAGGAATTTGAGGCTCATAATTTTCAGGGAGTGGAGTCCACACGGGATCAATCATTGGGGTTGCCTCAGCTGCTCTCCTGGATCACCTTTGGGGGGGTTCCTCATCATTGGAGGAGGAAGAGGAGGAAACTAAAAGGAGTGTGGCAGATTCCTCGTCTCCCTCGCTGGCCGAATCCGTGTCAGAGACAATGATGGCGTATGCCTCCTCGACTGAATACATCCTTCTGGAAGATTGAGACATTTTGATTTATTACAGGGGGTTGTGTGGTGTTTTAACACGTGTAATCAACTTTTATTTTTACACAGGGGAGTGTGTGTGTAGTGTGTTTACACGTGTATAGTGAACAGAAATTATAAGATCAGAATTTTTTTTTCAAAAAAGAGAAGAAAAGGAACGGGGAAAAAAAAAAAGAATAGAATTTACTGCACGATCGTCAGTTAAATATAAACTGAACGTCCGACAATAACTGTCGTTATCTATTACTTAAAAAAACAAAACTGTGGTCTAACTAATGTGCTACAGTAAAACTAGGCTCTAAAAATTTATTGGACGAACGTCCGTTACAAAAAACAACGTCCGACAGTAACTAACGCCATCTATTACTAAAAGAAACTGTAGTCTAACTGAACTACGGTAAATTTCTACTAAAACTGCAGAAAAAATTGCTAGATATATCTATCTAGATCTAAAACTAAATTAACGTTTCTAACGCTGGCGAATGCTACCCTAACTCCCTACCTACTAGCTACACCTAACTACTATTATATTTTCAATTTTATAGTGTATTAGAAAAAAAAAACCTGCGCCAGAAAATATGCTGATCAGTGATGTGCGTCACTGATCAGCACGCATCGCAGGACGCACACTATGGAAAGGTGCGGGTAATAAGACCTACAAAAAACCCTGCGTCTAGAAATTACCCCAGATGCTGATAACTAATCAGCAGTCTGTGGCCGCAGGGTAAAGACAGGTAGATGGTGCAAATTTATAATTGGAAATTTCCTAACGTTCGGCCCAAATGCCGATCAATGATGGCAGTCACTGATCAGCGCTCAGCTGTCGCAGGACACACACCGGTGATTGGTGTGGGTGAAAATAGGTACCAAGAATGAACCTGCGTAAAAAAACAAACACGGATGCTGATTAGTGATGGCGGTCACTAACCAGCACTTTGTGGCCGCAGGGCGCACACAGGGAGACGGTGCAAATAAAATAAAATAAATCCTGCGCCAAAAATTTAGCACAGATGCTGATCAGTGATGGTGGTCACTGATCAGCGCTCAGTGGGCACAGGACTCGGACAGGGAGGGGGTGGGGTGGGAAAGGGGGGTAGATTGGGACAGGGAGGGGGAGGATTGGGACAGGGACAAGGACAGGGAAAGGGCAAAAAAAATCTGTCTTATCACAAAAAAAACTGATGGTGATCAGACAGAAGCTGCAAAACACCTTCTTCTTTTAGGCCTTATTGACACGAGCGTGTCCGTTTTGCACGTGCAAAAAAACGCTGCGTTTTGCACGAACACAAAATCTCAGTGTGGCATCTGTATATGGTGCGTGGCTGCATGATTTTCGCGCAGCCGCCATCATTATGACACTCCGTTTGTATGTTTACAAACAAAAGCAGAAGGTGCTTTTCTGTTTTCATTCATTCTTTTTACTACTGTTTCGCGAATCACGTGCAGCACCCGGAAGTGCTTACGTGTTCCGAGCACGATTTGCACGCACCCATTTACTTCAATGGGTGCGTGCTGCGCGAAACACGGGCAAGTATAGGACATGTCGTGAGTTTTACGCAGCGCACATACGCTGCGTGAAAATCACTGACAGTCTGAACTGCCCCATTCACTAACATAGGTCTGTGTGACGCGCGTGAAAGTCACATGCGTATCACGGACGTATAACACGTTCGTGTGAATAAGGCCTTACACTGTAGTGATCGGCACTACAAATCCCAGCAAGACCGCACAAACAGTACCTCAACTGCTCTGCACGCTGTCTCAAACTGGAATGACGGCGTGCAGAGCGGTCTCAGTGTTCAAAACACCCGCTGGTGCTCTGAGTGGTCAGTCATTACAGACCGACCAATCAGAGCGCTCCTAGAGGTGGCATCACTGCCACCTCCCTAGGTGACGTTGGTGGTGATGGGTGTTGTCTTAGACAGCACCAATCACCACGTTTAACTGAGCCCTGTGACTGAGCCTGCTATTGGCCGGTGAGAATTGACTGACCAATAGCAGCGATCGCAGATGCGGGGGGCCAAAACGGCACCCTGGGTGAGAAGTAGAGATGGCCTGCTGTCAGGGACAGCAGCCATCTTTACTTTGTCACGGTGCAATTAGATGACCGTTTCCCGTTGCGCAGTACCTATACGGCGCTTTGCGGGAAACGCCACCCGACAGAGCCGTATATTAATCTTTTTTTAGAATGAATGCACACTCTTGTCTTAGGTTCTAAATCTCTGTTAAGTGTGAATGCACACTACTTCTATGTGCTGGTGCTCAATTCAGTGTGAATGCACACTGTGTCTTAGGTGTTGCTTTGTCGCTATTGAGTGTGAATGCACACACTGCTAGGTATCGCATGTCAATTCAGTGTGACTGCACACTTTGCTATTAGTCCAGGTATGGATAGTTTATATATTTGTAGCTAGTTTTATGTGACACTGCTACAATTGTTGAACTTTATGTGGATTATTACTCACTATTGATACCCTTATCTAGCCCTCATCTGCCTGGTTAGCCTGGTATCTTTAGGATTATATTGGCTAGTCTAGTTAATATAACCCAGGCGTATCTTTCTTCGCACAGACATGTGGCAAAACTAATGGAATTTTTCAGGATGCTGCTGAAAGTCATGATATAAGGTATGGAAGTGACCTTTAGAGGTCCGTTGTAAGACTATAGGATGAACCCAAAGCTGCCGCCTTCTCCTTGGTTCTTCCTCAACCGTCAGATGGCGCTCTCCAAATCGGAGATTTTCTGCTGATGTAAAAAACGCATGACATATGGATTACATAGTTACATAGTTAGTACAGTTAAAAAAAGACACATGTCCATCAAGTTCAACCAAGGGATGGGAAAAGGGAAGGGAACATTTCTACACATAGGAGCTAATATTTTTTTGTTCTAGGAAATTATCTAAGCCTTTTTTAAAGCCATCTACTGTCCCTGATGTGACCAGCTCCTGCGGTAGACTATTCCATAGATTCACAATAAAGAAGGCTTGTCGCCTCTGCAGGTTGGACCTTTTTTTCTCCAGATGGAGGTAGTGTCCCCTTGTTTTTTGAGGGGGGTTTACATGGAACAGGATTTCACCATATTTTTTGTATGTGCCATTCATATATTTATATAAGTTAATCATGTCCCCCCTTAGTCTTCTTTTTTCAAGGCTAAATACACCGTGTTCCAAATTATTATGCACATTGGATTTAAGTGTCATAAACATTTAATTATTAGTTTTTCAATTAAACTCATGGATGGTATTGTGTCTAAGGCTGTGTTCACACAACCTATTTTCAGACGTAAACGAGGCGTATTATGCCTCATTTTACGTCTGAAAATAGGGCTACAATACGTCGGCAAACATCTGCCCATTCATTTGAATGGGTTTGCCGACGTACTGTGCAGACAACGTGTCATTTACGCGTCGTCGTTTGACAGCTGTCAAACGACGATGCGTAAAAATATAGCCTCGTCAAAAGAAGTGCAGGACACTTCTTTCAGACGTAATTTGAGCCGTTCATCATTGAACTCAATGAAGCACAGCTCAAAATTTACGGCTGTCAGAGAAGCCTTGCAAAATGCGAGGAGGAGCAAATTTACGGCTGAAACGAGGCAGCTGTTTTCTCCTTGAAAACAGTCTGTAATTTCAGACGTAAAAGCCTGCTACCGTGTGCATATACCCTTAGAGCTCTTTGGATCATTGTAATCAATCTCAGACACCTGTGATAATTATGTAAAACAAAAAATAAAAAATAATCAGAAATATAACCAGGCACTCTTGGGTCATAGAAAGTAATAAAAATTTATTTATTCATAGAACTCCAAATTTTTTTCAAAATATAGATATGTTCACACAGATTAAAACATTTTTTACTCCTGGCCAGGAAAAGGTTACATATGGATACAAATCACATCCTATACAAAATGTATTGCTAATAGGTAGAAAACATGAATGTACACCTTGCTTTCCCCACACATAGGGGTTAAATAGTATGGATCGAAAGAAAACGCTAGGTTGGGTTCACACCTGCGATTTTTATATCAAGGGCATTTGAGACAAATCGATCAGGAAGGCTTTCTTATACATATAGGCATTCCCTTACTAAATAAGGTTGTCATGCAATTAAGAGATAATGTTTGACAATATATGTTGCTGCTATATAGCTCTCTCATTCCTCCCTTTCAAGGACGATGCCACAATATGTATTGCCAATCAATAGAAAGCATTGATGTACACCTTGTTTTCCCCCACAGATAGAGGTCAATAACACAGATCGAAAGAAAACGCTGGGTTGCATTCACACCCGCGATTTCTTTCTCTATACATTTTTGTGTGTATTTCCTGCAAAAATAACATCCACAATTCCTATCAACAACATTTCAAATTGAGTGATCAGAAAAGCTTTCCTATATACGAAGGTATTCCCTTGTTTGAAATGAAGGTGTCATACAATAAGGAAATTGTGTTTTGCAATATATGTAGCTCTCATTCCTCTCTTTCAAGAACGGGTCTTGCCTCAAGGATCAGAAGTAATAAACAGTTTATACTTAGACCAGTCCGGTCGAAATGTCTTCCTCCCGATCCTATCCTTGTCGTTATCACAAAGGGTACACTGTTCCTTATTATTTTGAGCGGCTTTACCTTTGATCATCCGGGAAGATGTATGCAGGAGATGGGCTGGAATCGTGGGGAGAGAGCTGGTAGGCCCCTTTAGGGTCCCTGACGGTCTGAAAATGACCTTTGCAAAGTACGTAGAGTTTATGACTGACCACTTACTTCCGTGGTACAAAAAGAAGAACCGTGCCTTCCGTAGCAAAATTATCTTCGTGCATGACAATGCACCATCTCATGCTGCAGAGAATACCTCTGTGTCATTGGCTGCTATGGGCATAAAAGGAGAGAAACTCATTGTGTGGCCGCCATTTTCCCCTGACCTCAACCCTATTGAGAACCTTTGGAGCATCCTCAAGCAAAATATCTATAAGGGTGGGAGGCAGTTTGTCAGGGATCATTAGCCTGTATATTGCTTGCAAAAACATTATTACTTGACATAAAACTAAATATCAGTATATTCAACAAAGAACTTGAATGTATGAAACAAGATGGAGTCTGCATAAGGAACACGCCTATGGAGACACCGCCCCTGGAATGCAAGAGGAGTGTACAGATAAACTCACAGCTGAACAGAGCCATTAGGGCTTAAGCACGTCCCACATCTCTAGGGAGGAAACTTGTAATTCTTTGTTTAATAAAGCTCAGTTGTACTTCCTACTTCACTGAGGGAGGATGTCTACCAACATGTCTGTCTGGTACATTTCTTCCATGCATGCCCTCAGTTTCCAATTTACAGAGGTGGCTATTCGGTGTAAAATAACAGGGAAAGGAACCCTGACAATTGGCGCCCAAGCGTGGGGCTACACTCAAGGGGATCTCGGAATCCGGACAATCGACAATCACAGGGTGAAGCAGGCGACCCAGGACTGCCCACTGAAGGAGCCTGATCACCTCCACAATAACACGGTAAGTCAGTTGATTTTATAAATCTTCGACTTATCTGTGTTAGTGGACGGTCTTGTGCGAATCTGTATAACCCTTGTCGACTGGCTGGATTACCTCAGGCGACAGGAGAGACATCCCCGCTGTGTCGTCACGAACCCTTAAGAAATTAGTCGCGCCCGACTAACCATCCTCTGGGAAATTAGGGACTAGATATAAAATATAACCTATTTTATACATGGGAATGCGGGCACAATAAGACGTGTGATAAGTCGTGGGTAATATTTTGGCCAGACCAAAGGGTTGCAGAACAAAAGTTGTTATATTATGTCTAGACCACGGTGAAGGCGGTCACTAGAGGGTTGCAGACCAAAAGGTGTTATATAAATTACGTGAAGGATATAGAAGGTTAGAATGGATGGCTTACGGTCCATATCCAAACCATCAGGATCACCCGTACCCGGACGATCCTATTCGTATGATTTGGTGAAGCGAAGGGAAGGGAAACAGTATGTGAGTAAAACGAAGAGATTGATGGAAGGGTGCGGGACGCATAGGGGAGGGCGGCTACAAGTCGGAGACTGGGCAAAAGGTATTCGAGAGAACAAAGGGAAGTTAGGAATAAGAAAGTCATTGTATTATGTTATATGTATTAGAAACCACAGGACCAGCCACCGCCCTATAATGGCGATTGTCCCTCATGTTGGGTGTGTCCTCATTGTGGGCAGCAAAACCCCCTCACAGCTGAGCAATGTGTTTCCTGTGGGAGAGGCTGCCCCCCACCCCCTGATGAGGTCACGCCTGGCCCAACCAAATCAGTATGAAATGATGGCCTTATTAATTTTGTAATTTCCCTCAGTAAAGAGTTGACAGTAACACATGCTGCAGTGTTTTCTTCTATTCTAGATTCTGTCCCAGGGGTGCACAAGCTGCAACTAGGACGCTGTGTACTGGTGAAAAGACACGTCAACATAATATAGAGATAGTGGCCGACAGATTGGACACTGTTACAGATTATGTGTTTGATGTTTTGAACGTAGATAATTCCTATATAATTGGGTGATGAATGATTGCAGATACGTACGTTATCTTGAGTTGTTGTACAGATGTGTGACTCTTGGAGGTTCATTGTATGGGAGAATTTTTGCCTGCATTGAAATTGTTAAGATTGTGAGAACAGAAGCTGTGAGGAGTGAGTGTGTGACCCCTCCTGTAGAATGTGATGACTAATATAGATTGTGATGGGGAGGGGGGCTGTGTGATGTAACGAGTGTGTGATAGAATGTGTGCAGTGTGAAGTCTGAAAAGCAGACTGGTATAAGCTTATATATAGAGCATTGACTGATGAGACAAGGGATTACAGTATTGCACTGATTTGAGATCTATATTGTATGCTCTTATTTTCAACAGCAGTAATGTCTAAAAAAAATTCTTAGTGTTTTGTGTATGGGGTTAAAATCAGTTGTTTTTTTTCTGTGTAAAGGAATGTTTCTTATCTTTGTGCATGCGCTGTTGTCCGTAACTACACCAAGCGAGAAAAATATTACAGCCGGCTGGATTTGTCTGCAAAAAATATAAAAGTTACGCTGCATATATATATATATATATATATATATGTGTTATGATGTGATAAGATTTAATGTTGGAATGTTTTGATGTTAATTAATTAAAATACAGATATTGTGAGACACGGGGTCTTGAAAATTTATGTACCCCCACTGTTCCCTATTTTTATATATAGTTTATTGGTTTGCAGTAATTAATATTACCAGATATATTATTTTCTGTTTTATTGAATAACTAATTACAATTGTTTGGTTTTTGTTTTTACACATGAGGCATGTGCTATAGTGCTGCCTAAATGTTATTTTGGAAAATGTGAGATGTTTTACAGGTAAAATGATTGCAAGTCATTTTAAAGATAAAATTTATTTTTGTCAGGAGAAAGTCATTTTTGTTCCAGGCTGTTGTGTATTACAGGGGGATAAACTAGTGCCCCCCTGATAGAGTGCCCAACCTTATTATGTTGAGATGTCGTTTTGAACCCTGCTACATTACTTTCGCAGAGTCCAAAAAGGGGGGAATGGTGCAGGGACTGATCAGGTACAATTTTGGTTTGTTTTTAATTAATGAATTTGGTTCCAGGAGATCTAAAAAATGTGTATGAGACCCCAATGAGTAATCCACATCATTAAATGTGTATGAGAGTAGCCTAAATGTTGAGGTTTTTCTGTGTAGATCCTTCTAGAACAGTAAATATGGCTCTGGGTATGCTGCACAGTAGTCTCCGCCCAATATGAGGTATTGTGTAAGAGACCATCCCCCACCAGCAAATTTACACAAGAGGCTGAGGTCACTCACAGATGAGTCTTTACAGATTTAGTAGGGAAGGAGGTGAAAATTATCTGAACATTGTTAATTTTATGTAAAGATTTTAGTAATTTTTATTTGTTTTTGTATTAATCAAGTATTTACAGAACCTGATAAAAGTGAGATTCTCAAAGTGTTCTGGATTATCAGATGAGTGTGGAGAAGTGTATAACATTTGTTTTTATTTTAGAGAATGAAGATGCCACCCCTTTGAAATGTTCTATCTATATGTGACATGGGTTTCCAATGTAAATTTGTAATGTAGAAATACTTCATCATATACAGTATGTACAAGACAGGATACGAGGCTCAAGGTAAATTATCCAGAAACCACTCTCACCTTCTTGTTCATCTCAAGGAGCGGAGCTGGAGGTGCTCACTGAGGCTTGTAACCTGGCAGAAGGTAAGCCGGCCGACATTTATACTGACTCAATGTGCGCTTTTGGCATCGCCCACAATTATGGGCCCATTGGTAGTAGGAATTTTATTGGATCATCGGATAAGCCAATTGAGAGCGCAAGAGAAGACAGAACTGACAACAAGGGTATGTGCAGCCAGGTGTCAGTAAATTGGCTTGTCCCTGGATACAATAATGCCACCACTAGGTTTATAACAGCCTGCATGATGTGCGCATGGCATGACATAGGTAAAACAGCAAAGGCACCTATGAAAAGTGCACCCTGGCAAGATTACCCGTCCCAGCAACTGCCGAACATACAACTATCCGATGAAGAAGTGTATGAAAAGGTGCTTGTGTGTGTAGACCTGTTCTCAGGGAGGCCTGAAGCCCGGTCAGTATCTTCCCCTCTGCTGACGTTGTGTGTAGTGACAGGGGAACAGTGCTTATCCCAAGTATTGAACTGGTGTTTGTACAATGATAAGATGTCAGCAGTTCTCCAGATGTTATTCCAAAGTTAGTTTGTTTAATAACGATATTCAAAAAGTGTTGTGGGAATATTGAATACTGAGGTTAAGTTTTTTATGTAAAGTTCTGGACCAGCCTTAGCATTGGACTATTGGAGGCATGTGTCAGTATTATGTTTGTGTAAATGATAACTTCTCAGTGCAAGTAGATTCCCATTTGAAAATATTTTTGTTGTGAAAGGAAAATTTTAGACCAGAGAATTCTGTGCAGTGTATATATGTATTTATAGATATATATAAAGAGAGGAAGAATCAGTTTGTATATATTAGTTTTAGTTACTGCCCAGTGTGAATGTTTAACATAAATCTGTCATTGTTAATGTTTTTCTTCAACTCAATTATCTGATTAAGATTAATTACTGATTATGCGATGAAAAGATTGTTCTCCACAGGAAGTTTCCAACTGGGAGCGGAAGGCGTGAGAACCAGATTCTGACAGAATGTGGACGGATAAAGGAAGGTAAACCGGTAGCACCCAAGGCATTCTTGATGGCACTTGCATTGATGGTGTGACCTCACATATGCCCCAAGACTGGAAGGATCGATGTGGTAAGATCTAATTGGTATGTCCCAGGTTTTACAGCTGAGGCTGGTAAATTCTGTTAGAGCTGTTTGATTTGCCTACAGAACAGTCCTGGCAGACCGGTGCCAACCTGATCATACCCGCCTCCCACGAATTGAACAGACCTTGAGAGGCCTTCCCAGGTAGAACAAACCAGAGTAGGGGGAGAAAAATTGGTTTGAGACACTTGTCAGATAAACATGTGGAATCTGTGTATATTTCTGTGAATAGGAGATGTTCCAGTTAATCAGCTGTGAATAAGATATAAATTCTGCTGAAAAGTGTAACACCAAGTGCAAATACAATTTACCCAGTAACTACGACATATTCTAGGTGCCCTGTCCATTGTAACAGAGAAGTTTTTCTTACATAAAGGTGTGTTTGATTTAGTTTAAGGGCCTGTCATTATTATTGTATGTACTTAGAACAACGTTTATAATGTATGCGGATGATGTTATCACCATATTAGCATTCATTTTAACAATTGACAAGAGTTGGGAGTCCCCAGCAAGTTCCAGTAAACATGAACTAGAAGACTTTTAATATGATGAACTCCATCACTGAGATGCGGCAGGCGCAGCCGGAGCCAATACAACGCGTTTGTCATGAACTGTCGGCAGTGTCACAATTCTAAGCAGCCGTGCAGACAAGTAACTTACCGGAGGAAGAGGACAGATGCGGAGGGTTTGTGGTAGTCACAATAAAACTGCACTAATCCGTCTACGTGGGATCTCACCCCAGGCTCACAGCATGAGATGCTATGTACAGCCCGGTGACTGGATAATACTAAGAGAGACGGTGTCTGACAGATGAGAAGGACCAAACCAAGTCCTGATGACATCAGCAAAGTAAAGTAAAGACCAAAGACCTGAGTGAATCCGTCAGCAGTATCAAGCGTTTTAATAAGTAAATGACCAGGAGGGGGTAATAATAAATCCCCCACTGGACACCACTGTACAGTCTGACTCCACAATTGTGTGGGTTACCCTGAGGGTGACAGTCAGTGAAGAGCAGAAGAAGAAGAGGACGATGATGTACAGGACTTGCAATGAACTGATGGGACCCAAAACCTGAGGGTGATAGCATGAGATTGGTGATAGTATTATATTATTAATTGAGGCCCTATTGTTTATATTGTCTGAGGTTTATAATTATAATGTGTGTAAATATGCCACGGTACTGCAAACTACGATCTGAGGAGTTTTATGTGGAGGTGTGAGGTGAAGGTCACTGGTTGTTGTCACTCATATTTAAGAAGTTCATGGCAGCAACGAGAGCCCGGAGGTTATGTGACCCAGGTGTCTTTAGGTTTGGGGAAGATGCTGCCCATGACCTGTTATATCTGCAGGGGTAAAAGTCCCATTAGGACAGTAAGTGACAGAGCGACAAATATGACCAATACAAGTGCCGTGGAGGAGAAGTTTGGATTATTGCCAATATTAGTAGGTTTAACAGTAAAGAATGCGAGGGGCTTAGAAGCCAGATTCGAGGGTCCATACCAGGTCCTCCTGATCTCGCCCACTGCAGTTAAGCTGGAAGGAAGGCCGACATGGATCCACGCCTCACACTGCAAGAGGGTCTCTTCCAAAGAATGACTATCACCATATACATCCTGTATCCTGAGGAGAATAGGGAAAGTTAGGACCATTCCGAAATCTTGGAAGTCCAGGTACAAAGGGGGGTTACTGATAAGGAGTAG
Organism: Rhinoderma darwinii; assembly: GCF_050947455.1. Lineage (NCBI taxonomy): Eukaryota > Metazoa > Chordata > Amphibia > Anura > Rhinodermatidae > Rhinoderma > Rhinoderma darwinii. Next base: position 300,769,746 of record NC_134690.1, on the reverse strand, counting down.
CTCGTCTCAAGCTGGTGAAGAAATCCAAAACCCCTACCCGCCTAGTTCGAGTGGTCAGTAGTAGGTTGCTAGGCAAGACTCAGGGATAGAGTAATAATATTTTTAGGGGGGACTGTCAGGGATCATTAGCCTGTATATTGCTTGCAAAAACATTATTACTTGACATAAACGAAATATCAGTATATTCCACAAAGAACTTGAATGTATGAAACAAGATGGAGTCTGCATAAGGAACATGCCTATGTAAACACCACCCGTGGAATGCAAGAGGAGTGTACAGATGAACTCACAGCTGAATAGAGCCAATAGGGCTTAAGCACGTCCAACATCTCTAGGGAGGAAACTTATAATTCTTTGTTTAATAAAGCTCAGTTGTACTTCCTACTTCACTGAGGGAGGATGTCTACCAACATGTCTGTCTGGTACATTTCTTACATGCATGCCCTCAGTTTCAAATTTACAGAAGTGGCTATTCGGTGTAAAATAACAGGGAAAGGAACCCTGACAAGTTCACATCAAAACAGAAGCTCTGGGAGGCTATTCTGACATCCTGCAAAGATATTCAAGCAGAAACTGTCCAAATACTCACAAATTCAATAGATGCAAGAATTGTGAAGGTGATCTCAAAGAAGGGATCCTATGTTAACATGTAACTTCGCCTGCTAAGTTTTTTTTGATTGAAAGAGCTTTTGATTTCTGTAAATATGACCACCTGATGCTGCAAATTACCATTTTAGTTCTCTTTACAACCTTTAACTTGTTTTGATCTCCGTTGTGCATAATAATTTGAAACAGTGCATTTTGAGTTTTTTACGTCTAAAAAAAAAAACTGTTATCATTAGGAGAATTGTTCAATAAAATTTGCATTATACTTCAACGGTTGATGGCTTGAAGATTATACTGACTGTCATTTGCATCAACTATTTAGGAAAATCAGCGAATAATAATTTGGAACGCGGTGTAGGTTTAGTTCTTTTAATCTTTCCTCATAACTTAGATTCTCCATGCCCCTTATTCGCTTCGTCGCTCTTCTTTGTATTTTTCCCAACTCCAGGGCATTTCTATGAACTGGAGCCCAGAACTGAACTGCATATTCTAGATGAGGCCTCACTAATGCTTTGTAAAGTGGTAATATGACATCCCTGTCCCGTGAGTCCATGCCGCTTTTAATACACGACAATATCTTGCTGGCCTTTGAAGCAGCTGATTGACATTGCATGCTGTTATTTAGTTTATGATTTACAAGTACACCCAGATCCTTCTTAATAAGTGACTCCCCCAATGTAGCTCCACCTAGGACATATGATGCATGCAGGTTGTTCGTACCCAGATGCATAACTTTACATTTATCTACATTAAACTTCATTTGCCAAGTGGATGCCCAAACACCTAGGGTATGTGCACACGATAACTGCATTATGTCTGAAATTACGGAGCTGTATTCAGGAGAAAACAGCTCCTGAATTTCAGACGTAAATGCATGTACTGGCATTTTGCGCCGCGTCTTTTACGGACGTAATTTGGAGCTGTTATTAATTGAAGTCAATGAAAAACTGCTCCAATTACGTCCCAAGAAGTGTCCTGCACTTCTTTGACGAGGCTGTTCTTTTACGCGCCGTCTTTTGACAGCGACGCTTAAAATGACAGGTCATCGGTACAGTACATCGTAAAACCCATTGAAAGTAATGGGCAGATGTTTGCCCGATGTATTTGAGGCGGTTTTTCAGACGTAATTCAAGGCGTAAAACGCCTCCATTACGTCTGAAAATAGGTCGTGTGAACCCAGCCTTAGTGTGTTCAAATCAGCTTGCAATTTATGAACATCTTCCATAGACTGAACGATACTACATAGCTTGGTGTCACCTGCAAAAATAGAAATAGTGCTATTAATCCCATCCTCTACATCATTAATGAATAAGTTGATTAACAGTGGTCCCATTACGGAACCCTGGGGTACACCTCTTATAACCGGGACCATTCAGAGTAGGAATCATTGACCACAACTCTTTGGATATGGTCTTTGAGCCAATTCTCAATCCAATTACAAACTATACATTCTAAACCTATAGTCCTTAATTTACCCATTAGACGTCTATGAGGGACAGTGTCAAATGGCGTTGCAAAGTCCATAAACACTATATCCACAGAGGCCCCTCTGTCTAGGCTTCTGCTCACCTCTTCATAAAAACAAATCGGGCTGGTTTGACAACTTCTGTACTTAGTAAAACCGTGCTGGCTATCACTTATAACACAATTTTTTGTCACATAATCCTGTATATAGTCCCTCAAACATTTTCCCCATGATGGATGTTAAGCTTACTGGTCTATAATTACCCGGGGAAGACCTAGAGCCCTTTTTGAAAATAGGCACCACCAGTGTCGTAACTACTGCTGTAGCAGCCATAGCGGCTGCTACGGGGCCCGCATCTAGCAGCCGCTATGGCTGCTACAGCGCGATGCGACTGAAGGGGTTGTTCCTACAAAAGACATGCATCCCCTATCCACAGGATAGGGGATACATGTGGGATCGCTGGGACGACCAGTGATAAGGACAACGGGGGACCGAAAGTCCCCCGAAGTTCTCCATGACAAACCTCGGACTTCCGGGGTATGTCGGCAGCTCCATAGGAATGAATTGTGCACCGGTCACGCTTGTGCGCATGCGTGACCAGTGCTTCTTTCATTTTTACTGAACTGTGCAGACCCCGAAAGTCTGAGGTTTCTCACGGAGAACTTCGGGGGACTTTCCCGTTCTCCTTATCGCTGCCGGCGATTACACATGTATCCCCTATTCTGTGGATAGGGGATACATCTCTATTGTAGGACAAACTATAGGCCGTTTTTTGTTGTTGTTTTCTTTGGGGGAGGGGGGGTTGGGGACTGTATGGCATTACGTACAGGGGGGGTTTGGGGCTGTATGGTGTTATCTACAGGGGGACTGTATGGCATTATCTACAGGGAGGGCTGTATGGAGTTATCTACAGGGGGGCTGTATAGCGTAATCTACAGGGAGGGCTGTATGACATTATCTACAGGAGGGTTTCAGACTGTATGGCGTAATCAACGGGGGGGGGAGGGGGGCTGTATGGCATTATCTACAGGGGGGCTGTACAACGTTATCTACAGGGAGGGCTATATGATATCTACAGGGGTAAGCTGTATGGCGTTATCTACAGGGGAGGGCTGTATGGTGTTATCTACAGGGGGACTGTATGGCATTATCTACAGGGAGGGCTGTATGGAGTTATCTACAGGGGGGGTTGTATAGCGTAATCTACAGGGAGGGCTGTATGACATCTACAGGGGGGGTTTCAGACTGTATGGCGTAATCAACGGGGGGGGGGGGGGTGGGGTGCTGTATGGCATTATCTACAGGGGGGCTGTATGACGTTATCTACAGGGAGGGCTGTATGATGTTGACTACAGGGGTACGCTGTATGGCGTTATCTACAGGGGAGGGCTGTATGGTGTTATCTACAGGGGGAGGGCTATAAGGCGTTATCTACAGGGGGAGGGCTGTAAGGCGTTATCTACAGGGGGGGCTGTAAGGAGTTATCTACAGGGGGCTGTATGGCGTTATCTACAGGGGGGGCTGTAAGTCGTTATCTACAGGGGGCTGTATGGCGTTATCTACAGGGGGGGGCTGTAAGGCGTTATCTACAGGGGGCTGTATGGCGTTATCTACATGGGGCTGTGTGGTATCTACAGGGAGGGCTGTATGGCGTTATCTACAGGGAGGGCTGTATGACATTATCTACAGGGGGATTGGGGCTGTATGGTGTTATCTACAGGGGGGCTGTATGACGTTATCTACAGGGAGGGCTGTATGGTGTTATCTACAGGGGGAGGGCTGTAAGTCGTTATCTACAGGGGGACTCTATGGTGTTATCTACAGGGAGGGCTGTATGACATTATCTACAGGGGAGGGCTGTATGGCGTTCTCTACAGGGGGCTGTATGGCGTTATCTACAGGGGGGCTGTAAGGCGTTATCGACAGGGGGCTGTATGGCGTTATCTACAGGGGGACTCTATGGTGTTATCTACAGGGGAGCTGTATGACATGATCTACATGGGGCTGTGTGGTATCTACAGGGAGGGCTGTATGGGGTTATATACAGAGGGGGAGGGCTGTATGGCGTTCTCTACAGGGAGGGCTGTATGACGTTATCTACAGGGGGATTGGGGCTGTATGTCGTTATCTACAGGGGAGGGCTGTAAGGCATTATCTACAGGGGGAGGGCTGTATGGCGTTACCTACAGGGGGGCTGTATGGCGTTACCTACAGGGGGCTGTATTACGTTATCTACAGGGGGGTTTGAGGCTGTATGGCATTACCTACAGGGAGAGGGCTGTATGGCATTATCTACAGGTGGGCTTTATGGCGTTATCTACAGATGGAGGGCTGTATGTCGTTATCTACAAGGGGAGGGCTGTACGGCGTTATCTCCTGAGGGGCTGTATGGTGCTATCTATAGGGGCGCTGTGTGGTGGAATCTATAGGGAGGCACTACCTACAAGGGGGGTTTGTGTGATACCCAGGGGAGGGGGGCCCCAGTCAAAAGTTTGCTATGGGGCCCAGTCTTTCCTAGTTACGCCCCTGGGCACCACATTTGCCCTGTGCCAGTCCCTTGGCACTATACCGGTCACAAGAGAATCTCTAAATATTATGAAGAGGAGGACAGAAATAACTGAACTAAGCTCTTTAAGAATTCTAGGGTGTAACCCATCTGGTCCTGGGGCCTTGTGTACATTTATTTTATTTAACTTGGCTTGCACCATATCTACATTCAGCCAATTAAGTAGATCAACTGTTATATTAACAGCACTGGCACCGGCTACCTCAGCTGCTCTTTCTTCTGTTGTATATACAGAGAAAAATAACCTATTTAGTAACTTTGCCTTCTCTTGATTCCCTGTGACCAACTCCCCATTACCACTATTTAGGGGTCCTACATGTTCAGACTTTAGCTTTTTTGCATTTACACTTGAGGAATTTTTGGGGATTTGTTTTACTATCCTTTGCCACTTGCCTTTCATTTTGTATTTTTGCTGATTTTTATTACCTTTTACAGATTTTATTAAGCTCTTTATAATTTACAAAGGCTACAGCTGTGCCCTAAGATTAGCATTTTTAAATTGCCGTTTTTTTGTCATATATTGCCCTTTTTACAGAAGGTGTAAGCCATGTGGGGTTTAATTTTAGTCATTTATACTTGTTACCTATAGGAATCCATTTTTCACTATAATTACCCAAGTAGATTTTATTATCTCCCATTTATCATTTCTACCATTATTTTACATTAGTTCTTCCCAGTCTATATCCTGAATTGCAGCCCTCATCCTGGGGAAATTGGCCTTCTTAAAATTAAGTGTTTTTGCCCTCCCAGCCTGTGTTTGTCTTTTACAGTAAAGGTAAAATATTACTATATTGTGATCACTGTTACCGAGGTTCTCACGAACATTAACATTCCCAACAAGTTCTGCATTATTAGAAATGACCAGATCCAACAGAGCTTCACCTCTAGTCAGGTCTTCCACAAACTGGCCCATAACATTTTCCTGCAACAGGTTGAGGAAATTTCTCCCTTTTGCAGTTGAAGCCGAACCATGACACTAATTAATAACCCGGTAATTAAAGTCTCCCATTATCACTACAGTACCTCCATGTGATGCCCGCTCCATTTGTTTATATAGCTGATCATCTATCTCCTCAATTATATTGGGGGGTCTATAGATTACACCAAAAGTAAGTTGTTTTTTTTTCAGTGTTTACCTCCCTTTGTAATTCCACCCACAAGGTTTCAATCTCCTCATAATCTTCACCCACTATTGTCTCTTTCACACTCTCCTTCATATCGCTTCTCACATATAGACATACACCACCGCCTTTCCTATTTGTCCTGTCTTTCCGAAACAGTGTAAAACCCTGTAGAATTACAGCCCAGTCATGGGAAGAGTCTAACCATGTTTCAGCAACGCCAACTATATCTATATGTTCCTCCAGTACCAAGACCCCCAGCTCCCCCGTTTTGCTTGCTAGACTTCTGGCATTTTTGTGAACATACACTTTAACTTGCCTTTCAATTTTTCACTTTCAGTATCAGAAATTTGATTATTTGGGCATTTTTGTTTTCACTGCTGTTTTGTAACAAAAGGATCTGCTTATCCTGTTGTCTAGTCCTCTCCCCACAGTCTATTTCTCCCCCCACCAATATAGTCTGGCCCCTCTCTAACCTAACTACCCCTTTATTTTCTACATTGACCTCCCTCCTCAGCCCTAGTTTAAATACTCCGCCACCCCAGCTAGAATTCTCTCCCCCAGCACAGCGGACCCCCTTCCATTTAGGTGCAAATCATCTGCAGTATACAGTTTGTACCCCTATGAAAAGTCAGCCCAATGCTCTAGGAACCCAAAGCCTTCTCCAATACACCAAGACTTAACCCCTTCCCGACATCCTCCGTATATATACGGCGCACGCCGGGTGGGGAAATAAGGAGCGGGCTTACGGGCTGGGAACGCTACATAGAGCGAGTGTGTCGGCTGTGTGTTACAGCTGACAGTTCCGGGTAACGAGCGCGATCCCGTTAGAGTGCGATCCCGCCTGTTTAACCCGTTAATTGCCGCGTTCCATAGCGATCGCAGCATTTAAATTACTAAAAACAGTGGGGCGAGCCCCTGAAATGTCCCAACGGCCCCCCCGAGGCAAGATCGGGGGGAGCCGTTGGTTGGCACGGCTGCCTGGGGGCCTGACTAAGTCCCCCAGGTCCGGCAGGGCTTCATAGGAGACTGTCAGAATCGTGATATACTGCAATACATTAGTATTGCAGTATATCGTGCAAGCGATCTAACGATCGCTGGTTAAAGTCCCCTAGGGGACAAGTAAAAAACAGTAAAAAACAATAAAATAAAGTTTTTTTTAACAAATAAAAAAAAATCTAAAATTAAAAGCTCAAGGCACAATGTAAAATAAATAAAGTACAAAAAATGGTGCTGTGAAAATCTACAACTCGTCCTGCAAAAAACAAGCCCTTATACGGCAATATTGATGGAAAAATAAAAGAGTTATGGCTTTTGGAAGGTGGGGAGGAAAAAACAAAAGTGAAAATCCAAAAAATGGCTGCGGAAGGAAGAGGTTAAGCCATGCATTTAACTCCCTGAGCTCCCGCTGTCTTTCCTGTGATGTGCATATGTGCGTAAAATACGTAGACTCGCATCATACACTGATGCCACACGGAACCACAACGCCATAAAAACGCTGCATTTTTTTTATGCACGTAAAACGGACACGCTCGTGTAAATCTAGCCTTAGGCTGGATTCACACGACCATGTTACGTCCGTAATGGACGGAACGTATTTCGGCCGGACGTCCCGGACCGAACACAGTGCAGGGAGCCGGGCTCCTAGCATCATAGTTATGTACGATGCTAGGAGTCCCTGCCTCGCTGCCGGACAACTGTCCCGTACTGAAAACATGATTACATAACTATGATGCTAGGAGCACGGCTCCCTGCAGTGTGTTCGGTCCGGGTCTTCCGGCCAAAATACGTTCCGTCCATTACGGACGTAACATGGTCGTGTGAATCCAGCCTTACTGTGAAGCCTTGAAAATTTAACCCAACTGATGTTAGGGAAGCCTCAGGGGCTGTTTTGTGGGTATGTTGTGAGTGTGTAATTTTAGCAGGCTTGCGTACACCTGGTAAGATCCAATAATATTCCAGGTCTGGCCAGACTAAGCGCCCTTCATGTGAAACGGCTGTCACCTTGTGTCCAGTCCTATATTCTCCCGCTGTGATACCCACAGGAGAAAAATATACATATTTGTCTACTCTACTTTTGGATGAGTGCCGCTTACTTTTTCTACATGTATACAAAGTCTTAGACATTGCCATAATCAAGTTGGGCACCACCCGTGTCATTATTTGCTGTAAGTTACATTTCTGACCTCCAAGATTTGGTGCGCAAGTTGTGTCTGGAGTACTCTACATATGTATTATTATATATACACAATAATATATTCAATTGGTTGATAACAGATGCTTTTACGCTATAGTATTCCATCTGGCTTTTTGTTATGGCAACAATAGCATAGTCTGTAGTGCTATTCTTGCTGCCATAAAAGAAAAAAAAACAGATGGACCTCATTTTAAGTCAGTGGTATTTGTCAAGATTCATTGGGATCTGTTTCAAAACAGATACGTCATCACTCTGTTAAGAACGGAAGCCACAACCCTAATGTGAACAGAGCCTTTACAATCTTTTTGTACAAGTGAATTTTGAATTTCACGACATGGCTTTTAGCTAATGAGAAATGAAAGGTTGCTATAGAAACACAGCAACATGCTCAGCTGTTTTTCTCAAGCGTGTCTAACTTTAGTGTCTGAATTATCCTAGTATCAATCACATCATCATTCAATTAATTCACATAATAAAAGGGGCATGCAATCCTTTTATTTTATACTATGGCAAAAAGATTATATAACTTGTCTAGTCCAGTGAGGGTTTATTAATTTGGCTTTACACTTTTTGATGGACATTGGTATTAGCTACTCCTGTATAGGGCCATGCAGAAGCAGACATTTACCCCTCTGCAGTCTCTTCCCCTCCCTGCGCACACACACACACACACACACACACACACACACACACACACACACACACACATATGCAATTCACATGCTGAACACATTCCTTACATGTGCCATTCACACGCTGAACGCATGCCACACAATCACCGGTCAAATAAAAAAAAATATTTGACGTCTGAAGAGAATCTGTAGGTCCATAGAGTCTGTCCTTTTTGCATATTGGTTAACACATATGCATCATTATTTATTATATATATATATATATATATATATATTACTGTGCAAATGTTTTAGGCAGTCGTTGTAAAATGCTGCAAAGCAAGAATGCTTTTAAAAAAGTATTAGTTTTTTTTTTTTTTTTTATCATTTAACAAAATGAAAGGTGAATAAACAGAAGGAAAGTCTAAATTAAATCAATATATGGTGTGATCACCCTTTACCTTCGAAACCGCAGCAATTCAATGTACACTTGCACACAGTTTTTATAGGAACTTGGCAGGAGGTTGTTCCATACATGCTGGAGAACTAGCCACAGATCTTCTGTGGATGTAGGCTTCCTCAAATCCTTCTTTATCTTCATGCACTCCCAGACAGACTCGAGTATGTTGAAATCAGGACACTGTGGTGGCCATATCCTCACTTCCAGGGCTCCTTGTTCTTTTTTTTGGCGCTAAATATAGTTCTTAACCCCTTAAGGACGCAGCCTTGTTTGGCCTTAAGGATCAGTGCCCATTTTTGCAATCTGACATATTTCACTTTATGTGGTAATAACTTCGGAATGCTTAAACCTATCCAAGCGATTCTGAGATTATTAACTTTTTTTTTGAACAATAATTTTTTTATTCATTTTCATATAATTACAATTACACATATGTTGTTCCAACGTAAGCTTTAAAAAGAAAGAGAGAGAGAGAGAAAAAAAAAAAAAAGAGAAAAAGAATCATCAAATCATGAAATCATCAAATCCTAACCATAAAGCCAGCATCGAGTTTTTAGTTCACATTATTTCAACTAGTTCACTAAACTTGGTTGAGAAAAGGGCTAAGAATCCAATTACTCCAAATATTAGTGAATGTAGAAGAGGGAAAAGTTGCCATATGCTATTATTTTTTCGTAGGCATAAGAAGTGTTGATTGATGAAAGCAGTTCCTGAAATGTAGGGGCACAAGCGCTTTTCCAATGTCTGCTCAAGACTAATTTGGCCATAACCAAGATTTTACATGTCAATGGTCTGAATCTGGAAGGAACAACCTCCATGTGTAAGAAGAGCAACGCTAAATAAGGGGACATGGGAATCTTAAGATGAAATAAAGATTCTAACAAGTTAAACATGTGTTTCCAATATTCATTTATAGCGGGACAGTCCCACAGTGTATGTAACAAAGTACCCTTATATCCACAACCTCTCCAACAATCTGCTGAGGAATTAGGATACATCCGATGTAGTTTATCTGGGGTGTAATACCAGTGTAGATTCGTTTTGATAGCTGCTTCTACGTGTGAACTACATTGTAAAGTCGAGTGGATAAGTTTAAAGGCTGTTAGCCATTGATCTTTCTCGAAGGTCATGCCTAAATTTTTTTCCAGGTCCTAATATTATGAGTTTTGCTGAATTCAGCATTAGTTTTTAAAATATTGTAAATACCTCTAAGATTTTTTGTGGGTTTATCAAGCAGTCTAAATAAATTTTAATTACATACAGGGCGTAATTACGCCCTGAGATTATTTTATTGTGAGACATTGGGCTTTATGTTAGTGGTAAAATTTGTTCGATATATTCAGTGTTTATTTGTGAAAAATGGCAAAATTTGGAGAAAATTTTGAAAAAATAGCATTTTTCTGAATTTAAATGCATCTGCTTGTAAAACAGATGGTTATACCACCCAAAATAGTTACTAGTTCAGATATGTCTATGGCATCGTTTTTTGAACATTCTTTTATTTTACTTGGACGTTACAAGGCTTAGAACATAAACAGCAATTTCTCATATTTTTAAAAAAATTTAAAAAGCCTTTTTTTTAAGGTACCTGTTCAGTTCTGAAGTGGCTTTGAGGGGGCTATCTATTAGAAACCCCCATAAAACACCACATTCTAAAAACTAGACCCCTCAAAGTATTCAAAACAGCATTTAGAAAGTTTAACCCTTTATACATTTCACAGGAATTAAAGCCACGTGCAGGTGAAATTTGCAAATTTCATTTTTCTTGCTGAATTTCAATTTTATTCCATTTTTTTTCTAAACCAGAAATAGAAACAAGTCACGACTAGATAATAGAAAAAGTAAAAAATCCTTTATTGAAGTCAAATAGACACAAACAAATACATAAACATAACTATACACAATAAAATAAGCCCTCGTAAAAAGATGGAATCAGAACATAAAAGCAGCATGGCCCCCCAGATAGTAAACCGGTCAAAAGATCGCCCAGACTGTTAAAGTGCATAAATCGTAAATCTAAAGCGGGTGCTGGGTATGGTAAATTTGCACAGATTGATAAATAGACATGAGTAAATACAAGTGCAGTCACAAACATATATATCAAAGAAACGGCAATATACCTATACCTACAGAGTACAAAGATAGCCGGGAGATCAGGGCCGGGGTAGGGGGGGACCACTGCTAGACCCGACGCGCGTTTCGCTAATGCTTCGTCAGGGGCCCTACCTACCTGCCTGCTTTGGGTCATTGTCCTGTTGTAGGATGAAATTGTCTCCAATCAAGCGCTGTCCACAGGGTATGGCATGGCGTTGCAAAATGGAGTGATAGCCTTCCTTATTCAAAATCCCTTTTACCTTGTACAACTCTCCCACTTTACCAGCACCAAAGCAACCCCAGACCATCACATTACCTCCACCATGCTTTACAGATGGTGTCAGGCACTCTTCAGGCATCTTTTCAGTTGTTCTGTGTCTCACAAATGTTCTTCTGTGTGATCCAAACACCTCAAACTTCGATTCGTCTGTCCATAACACTTTTTTCCAATCTTCCTCTGTCCAATGTCTGTGTGCTTTTGCCCATATTAATCTTTTCCTTTTATTAGCCAGTCTCAGATATGGCTTTTTCTTTGCCACTCTGCCCTGAAGGCCAGCATCCCGGAGTCGCCTCTTCACTGTAGACTTGACACTGGCGTTTTGCGGGTACTATTTAATGAAGCTGCCAGTTGAGGACCTGTGAGGCGTCAAACAAGTACTCTAATGTACTTGTCTTATTGTGCAGCGGGGCCTCCCACTTCTCTTTCTACTCTGGTTAGAGCCTGTTTGTGCTGTCCTCTGAAGGGAGTAGTACACACCGTTGTAGGAAATCTTCAGTTTCTTGGCAATTTCTCGCATGGAATAGCCTTCATTTCTAAGAACAAGAATAGACTGTCGAGTTTCACATGAAAGCTCTCTTTTTCTAGCCATTTTGAGAGTTTAATCGAGCCCCCAAATGTAATGCTCCAGATTCTCAACTAGCTCAAAGGAAGGTCAGTTTTATAGCTCCTCTAAACAGCAAAACTGTTTACAGCGGTGCTAACATATTTGCACAAGGGTTTTCAAGTGTTTTCTAATCATCCATTAGCCTTCTAACACAGTTAGCAAACACAATGTACCATTAGAACACTGGAGTGATGGTTGCTGCAAATGGGCCTCTATACACCTATGTAGATATTGCATTAAAAACCAGACGTTTGCAGCTAGAATAGTCATTTACCACATTAACATTGTATAGAGTGTATTTCTGATTAATTTAATGTTCTCTTCATTGAAATAAACTGTGCTTTTCTTTCAAAAATAAGGAAATTTCTAAGTGACCCTAAACTTTTGAACGGTAGTGTACATATCACCAGAATCATACTGACCCACGGAATGAAGTTAACATGTAGTTTATAACGCATGGTGGACGCTGTATGAAAAAAACGAAACAAACTATGCCAGAATTGCAGTTTTTTGGTCACCTTGCCTCCCAATAAATAGGATAAAAAGTGATCAAAAAGTTGTATGTACCCCAAAATGGTACCAATAAAAACTACAAGTCGTCCCGCAAAAAAACTTTAATATTAATGTGCATCCAAAAACGTCAACAATATATTAAAGTTTACACTAGCCACATAATAAAGGTCAGGCTTTGATACTGTGTCCAAACTCTGCTTTTACCCGCCAGTTCTAAAGTTGCATTAAGCATCAAATTCTGTATATGGGGTCACTACATACTATTCAACTCATTATATTGACGAAGACAGTAGGAAGTGAATCTAACAAGGTCTTGTAGACAAAAATAAAAAACATGCGCTGGATCGATATCACAGGTCATATATGAGCTAACGATATTGTCACAACTTATTTGTCTGTGTTTTGAGAGATTAACAATAACGTTTACAGAAAATTTCTTAAAGAACCATAAATATCAGAAATTCTAATGTCTGAATAATATACACAACAATACTAAACATATGCACATATAAGCAAAGAACAATAAAATGCAATTATTCCGAAATGATTTAACGCTTATAAATCCTATTGGAAAAAAAATGTGTTGTACATTTTTGCGCCAGTTGGACGTCTAGGACGTCTATTAAATGGATGTCAATCATTTGAGCAACTCAATACCCTAACTTATTATCTGTTTGGGTCAGTTGTTCTGAACCAACCAGTTATTTTTTTTGTTTTTTTTTTAAGGCGGAAGGAACTAATCTCCTGCCTTAAAAAAAAAAAGGTGTAAACAAATGGATGTCCACACTTGTTCCCTACCCTTAGGAAAACGGGTACTTTTTGTGTGTTTGCTATTTACTCGCTTGTGGTAGCATTCCAACACTGATATTGTTATTGGTTTCCTTTTCAAAAACTCTTCCCCATTTTGAGGGATTTTTAGTAACGAACTCCAACCACAGTTAAATTCTATATTAAATCAACAGCAAGGATATAATATTGTGAGATCATTATTACACTGAGCTAACCCCTTAAGGTCACGGCCAATTTTGGCCTTGAAGGCAGAGCAATTTTTTTAGATTTCCCTCTTTGTATCCCGACGCTCATAACACTTTTTTATTTTTTCTACGACGTAGTTGTATGAGACTTTGTTTTTTGCAGGACGAGTTGTACTTTATGTAGGTACCATTTTTTGGTACAAATACATTATCGTTTAATTTCTATACATTTTTATTTTGGCGAAAATGCAGAAAAAAAGCAGTTCCGCTGCAGTTTTAATAATTTTTTTTTACACCATACACCGATCATCATAAATAATGGTATACATTTGTTGTACGGGTTGTTACGGTCGTAGCGATACCAAATATGTCTATATTATTACCACAGGTTAATGTACTGGCACATATCTGATATATGTCAGTACATTAAAGTTTAAAAATAAAGTAAAAACAAAGTATTGTTAAATTTAAAAAAAATACACATTCACCATTTTTACAATAAACATTAAAATAAGTCTCAATACATAAAATATACACATTCAGCAATGGCGCGCACAACAATGTTTTTGCATCATTTATGATGTGTACGCTGTAAAAAAATGAAATAAACACGGCTTTGATTCACTTATTAATGTGAGGCGAGAGGTGCGATTAATTTACCCTCCATGTTCCTCACATTAATAGTAATTAACCCCATCATGTACCTCGCACATTAACCCATTATGACTGAGAAACATGATGGGATTAATTACTATTAATGTGAGGCGCATTCAAAATTCATCACACATCGCACATTTTTTTTATTAATGTTGACAAAAGTATAGAAATCGCAATACTAAACGAAGTATCGGTATCGAAGTCCAAATTCTGGTATCGTGACATCCCTAGTTTGGACCCACAGCAGGGCTTAGAAGGGAAGGAGCGCTATTTGTCTTTTGGAGCTCAAATTTAGCTGAAATGGTTTTTGGGTGCCATGTCACATTTGCAAAGCCCCTGAGAGGCCAAAACAGTGGAAACCCCCAAAAGTGGAAATTACACCACTTAAATAATCTATCTAGGGATATAGTGGGCATTTAGACCCCACAAGTCTTTTGCAGGATTTATTAGAATTAGGCCGTGAAAATGAATATCAACATTTCTTCCACTAAAATGTTGCATTTTTTTAATTTTACAAAGGATAAAGGGGGTAAAAGCTGCCCAACATTTGTAAAGCAATTTCTCCCGAGTACGGCAATACCCCACGTGTGGTCATAAATGTTTTTTCATTAGAAAGTAATTAACCCTTTCTGGGAGCCAAAACCCTTTCTCCAAGAGCCCAAACTTTTTTATTTTTCAGTCAATAGAGCGGTATGAGGGCTTATTTATTGAGGGACGAGCGGTCGTTTTTATTGGTACCATTTTTTGGTACATACAACTTTTTCAGCAGTTTTTATTACATTTTTAGGTAACCAAGGTGACCAAAAAACAGTGATTTTGCCGTTTTAAATGCTTTATTTTTCACGTGAGACGCTCCATACATCACCCCCCACACTACGACATGCTATGTCATAGTGCGCGAAGGGGTTAATGAGCAGCGGATGGTGCAGAGTGAAAATTAAAATTTTCCACTCATATGCCATTTTAGTGCACTACATGTTATGCCCAGTTTGTGCCACTGAAGACAAATACCTCATAAAATATTAACCGGGTTCTCCCGGGTATGGCGATGCCATATCTATGGACTTAAACTGGTGTTTGGGCATGCTGCATGGCTCAGAAGGGAGGGAGCGGCATTTGGCTTTTGGGGCGCAGATGTAGCTTGGTAGTAGTTCTGTTTGGGGTTTTACTGGTGTTTCAGTTTATAATGTGGGGGCATAAGTTATCTGTGCGGAGTACATCAGGGTACATGTTATCTGTGCGGGGTACATCAGGGTATAATAAGAGGGTATAATAATGCAGTAAATAAATAATCCGCAGATATGTGGCCGGTGTCGCACTGATAAATGGCGCCCGATCTTATCCGCTTTTGGACACTGCACATTTTGCATCGCCATATTCTGGGAGCCAGAACTGTTTTATTTTTTTCTCCACCGGAGCCGTGTAAGGGCTTATTCTTTGCGGGACAATCTGTAGTTTTCATTGGTACCATTTTGGGGTACCAGAAATTTTTGGGATCACGTTTTATTCCATTTTATGGCAAGCAAGTTGACCAAAAACCATCAATTCTGACAATGTTTTTTATAAAAAATTTTATGGCGTTCACCCTGGGCTATAAATTACCATTATATTTTATACTGCGGGTCGGTACGATTACGGTGATACCATATGTATATAATTTTTTTTATGTTTTGCAGCGTTTGTTTAATAAAATCACTTATTTATAAAAGAAATTATTTTTTGTGTCACCATATTCTGAGAGCGATAACTTTTTTATTTTTCAGTCAAAGACGCGGTGTAAGGGCTTGTTTTTTGCGGGACGGGTTGTAGTTTGTATTGGTACCATTTTGGCATACATGCGACTTTTTGATCACTTTTTATTGTATATTTTGGGAGGGGTGGTGACCAAAAAATTGTGATTCGGGCACTGTTTTTCATTTATTTTTTTTGCGGTGTTCACCATGCGGGAAAAAGTTTTATTGTTGGGGTCGTTACGAACGCGGTGATACCAAATATGTATACTTTTTTTAACGTGTTAATTTTTTACCTATAATAAAAGACTTATTATAGGAAAAAAAGCATTCTTTGTTTATGTCAGTTATAACTTTTATTTTTACATTTTTTAAAAACATTTTTATTATCTATATTTTTACTTTTTTTACTTGTCCCACTAGGGGACACTTAGACTTGCAGCTCTGATCGCTGCTGGAACACATTACACTACACACGTTACACTAAACACACATTACACTAAACACTGACAGGAAGCATCGGAGGACCGGCCAGAGGCTGATCCTCCGAGGCTTCCGTACATGGCAACCCGGAGGTCATTGTCTGGCCTCTGGTTGCCGTGAGAAGGATCGCCAGCCCCCGCAAATACATGTGGGGGGCTGCCGATCCGCTGTAAACCTCTTCAATGTGGTGATCGCAATCGACCACCACATCAAAGGGGTTAATTGCCGATTTCAGCGGCGACAGGCTGCTGATCGGCAACGGGGAGAGCAGGGCTGACACCCTGCACAGTTAACCGCCGCTGCGGTGTAGCGCCGCGCGGCGGTTAACTGTCAAAGCACTGACGTTATTCCACATCAAGGTGCGCAAAGTGACTGCACACATTGACGTGCATTAACGTCAAGGTGCGGGAAGGGGTTAAAGAGGTATTCCTATTTACAGTATATGCCATAAGTACCACCTATGGGATCCTCCCCCATCAGCAGACCCCTGTCCGCCAATTCCTGCCTGCCGTAATCTCCATATACTTCAGTGGAGATATGGCTGCACGCAAGCGCAACCACCTCCCTATTGAAGTGTATGAAGAATTCTGCTGATAGGTGAGGATCACATAGGTGAGACCAGCACTTTTTAGGCATTTATGGCATATATCCTATGCATATTCCGTAATTACCAAAGATAAGAATACCCCTTTAACCCCTTAACGATGAACAATATCCGTCACAAGCAGGTGCTAGTTTCCGCATCGTGACTGATATATTAGTCTCTCGGATCTCGTGGGTACTGCCAGTGTACCTACAAGACTAGACACAGCCTGGCTCCTGCCAAAATTGTAGAGAACAATTCTGGCAGTTTAACCCCTTAAAGTGTGAAAAAAAATACACATAAGGTATCGCCATGAATGATCATAACTCGAACAATAAAGTTATAAAGTTAACACATTAATTAAACCGCCAGGTGAATGGCAGACAAAAACACTTAAAAAAACAACAGCAAAAATGCTTTTTATTTTTATTTCCCCCCCAATAGAATAGAATAAAAGTTGATCAATAAGTTCCACGTGCCGCAAAATAGTACCAATGCAAACTACACTTTGTTGTTCAAAAAACAAGACCACATATGGCTATATAGGCGGAAAAATAAAAAGGTTAGGGCTCTTGGAATGTGGCGATGCAAAAACAAAATCTTTTTTTTTTATTTAATTTTTTTAAAAAGGTATTATTATTGTGCAAACGTAGGGAAAATTAAGAAACTATACTTATTTGGTATCGCCGCTTTCGTACTGACAAATTTGCAGGATAATACAGTAGTAGCAGAGTGGATGAGATATAATCACATCTCCTCCACACGCACCGTGAATGACGAGCGGAAAATCTGCTCAGAAATTTACCTGCCGTACGATTTTTAATCCGCAACATGTCAATTGATTTATTTTTTTTTACGGGTTTTCTCCATTGAAATCAATGGGAATGTAAAACCCGCAACAAATAGCAGGTGTTTTTTTGTGGTGGAAAAGCAGCGATTCAACTCTAAAAAAAAACAAAAAACGTATACTTATCCAGAATTCTGTGTTTTCTTCATCCAGGCCGGCCTCCTGGGATATCCCATGTGACCGTTACAGCCAATCAGAGGCTGCACCGGTCATATGGGATAAAACGTCATCCCAGGCGACCAGCATGCAGGACAGCAGAGGGATGCGTCGCAATGGCTATGTAAAAGTATCACTTTTTTATGTTTAATTCTCCGCAGCGGACTTTCCGGCCGAAAAACTGCATCACAATTTGGTGCGGTTTTTCGTCCAGAATTCCCTGCGCCACAGCGTTTCCGCCCTGTGTGAACATAGCCTAACTTTGTAGAAGCACTGCGGGTAGCTACAGAATAGGAAGTGTGTGCGCAAAAACGAGTCATGACTGGAACTTGGAAGAAGTCGAGAAGAGAAGTCACATGTAAGTCATTGGATGTAACTGTACTATGCTCACTATTCACTGTGTAGAACTGGTATTTGACACTTATTGGGAGCTGCATTATTTAGGGGTATGGGGGGTGGGCGGTGCAAAGTATATGTCTTTGACTTTGTGCCCATGATCTTTTCTGACCGTTGCAACGCCTCTGGCTGCTAATGCTGCATCAATGGTTCGCTTAAGAAACCCAGCAATGCAGCTATAAGTTACAGGTGGGCCACAGACATCGGCCATGAAGAGAAGTTGCGGGGGGGGGGGGGGGGACGGTAAAGTAGAGTAAAGGTTCTTTTACATGGCTTGATGTGGGTTGTAAAAACCAGCAGCGATCGACGAAACAGCATGTCGATTGCCACTCGTTTGCCCCTCTCACAAGGAACAAGTTGAGTATGGGGACGAGTGATTGTTACTACGAAAGTTCATCCCCAGACATTTCCATCACGTCTGCAGCTGCCCTCTATTGACCATTTTATTGGCCCCATAAACTAGTCAATTTGTCGATGAACGAGCAAACGCTAATTTATATGCTGATTGTTGCCTTGTTCACACATGGCAATGATCGCAAATGAGTGTTATGAATTCTCATTTGCCCAATCATTGTCCTACTGTAATAGGGCCTTTAGAGCCCCTTCAATTGTACAAACACGTTGCCATGTGTGAAATAGAATATATTAGGGTTGCTTTACACGGGCTGATTTCTGCCCATAACGAGCGCAGATCGACTATATAACAGGTAAAGAAGAGCGTTTGCCTAGCAACTGAAAGATAAGATTACTACCCTGCCCGGCCACCTCCCTCGTTCCTCCCCTAGCCAGGGCAGGATAAGACTGGATATACTTTATCTCAATCATAAACCTTAGTCTACTCAGACTACACAGTTGACTCCTAGTAGAGACTTATTACTAATCCATTGGACAGGAAACCGGACCTGAGAAGGATAAAGGTATTCCAACTTTCAAAGCAATGTCTAAGTTTCCTATCTTATCCTATCCTGTCTGGGATGGAGGTGGTTTCTCAGAATGCTTTCATGGTTGTTTTACAGCAGCTGGTTGTGCTTTCATGTTGGGATTTCATATGCAAACTTTTGGTTCCTGATCCTATGGTTACTATGATAAAAAATCATAGCAATCACTGCATTTTGGTTTTTGGAGCTGTGTCGTTTATGATCCTGGCAGTTAAAGTAAATTTTGTATACAATAAATGAATGCAGTATAGTTATATTCAGTGACTCACAGTAGTTTACTTTCCCTTTTCTACTCCATCCAACCCAGACTACTATGACGACTGATTCCAACCACGACTCGTCGCTGCAGAATTTAAGACACAGACATTTTGGTTCCTCGCTTTTCCAGCATCCTCACCACCTATATCCTACCCTCTAAACAAATTTGTCATCCACAATTCCCGAGACGGTAAAAATGCTCATTTTGTTGCCCCAAACAATAAAAGTGCCCCCTTAGTAACTGTACCTCTAATAATAGTGCCCTCATACAGTAATAATGTCCCCTTTGTGCCCCATATAGAAACACCTCCTTTAGTGCCCCCTTGTACCCCCATGCAGAAATAATGCCTCGTTTATTTCCTCCACACAGTAATAATTCCCCCCTTGTGCCCCCATACAGTAATAGTGTCCCAGTTAGAGACACCAGACAGTACTGGATCGTACCCGTCTCTTCCCAGTACCCCTGGTGGAGGTGGGTACTAGGGTAATAATAGGGCTGGCTAACACTAAGCCCCGCCTTAGTCATGGATATTACATAGTTACATACTACGGCTGAAAAAAGACACATGTCCATCAAGTTCAACCAAGGGACGGGAAAAGGGAAGGAAAAATTTCTACACATAGGAGCTAATATTTTTTTGTTCTAGGAAATTATCTAACCCTTTTTTAAAGCCATCTACTGTCCCTGCTGTGACCAGCTCCTGTGGTAGGCTATTCCATAGATTCACAGTTCTCACGGTAAAGAAGGCTTGTCGCCTCTGCAGCTTGAACCTTTTTTTCTCCAGACGGAGGGAGTGCTCCCTTGTTTTTTGAGGGGGTTTTACAAGGAACAGGATTTCACCATATTTTTTGTATGTGCCATTAATATATTTATATAAGTTAATCGTGTCCCCCCTTAGTCGTCTTTTTTCAAGGCTAAATAGGTTTAATTCTTTCAATCTTTCCTCATAACTTAAATTCTCCATGCCCCTAATTAGCTTTGTTGCTCTTCTTTGTATTTTTTCCAACTCCAGGGCATCCTTTCTATGAACTGGAGCCCAGAACTGAACTGCATATTCTAGATGAGGCCTCACTAATGCTTTGTAAAGTGGCAATATTACATCCCTATCCCGTGAGTCCATGCCTCTTTTAATACACGACAATATCCTCCTGGCCTTTGAAGCAGCTGATTGACACTGCATGCTGTTATTGAGTTTATGATTTACAAGTACACCCAGATCCTTCTCAACAAGTGAATCCGCCAGTGTAGCTCCCCCTAGGACATATGATGCATGCAGGTTGTTGGTACACAGATGCATAACTTTACATTTATCTACATTGAACTTCATCTGCCAAGTGGACGCCCAAACACTCAGTTTGTTTAAATCTGCCTGCAATTCATGAACATCTTCCATAGACTGAACTATATTACATAGCTTGGTGTCATCTGCAAAAATAGAAATCCATTACGTCTGAAAATAGGTCGTGTGAACCCAGCCTTAGTGTGTTCAAATCAGCTTGCAATTTATGAACATCTTCCATAGACTGAACGATACTACATAGCTTGGTGTCATCTGCAAAAATAGAAATAGTGCTATTAATCCCATCTTCTATATCATTAATAAATAAGTTGAATAATAGTGGTCCCAGCACTGAACCCTGGGGTACACCACTTATTACCGGGGACCATTCAGAGTAGGAATCATTGACCACAACTCTCTGGATACGGTCCTTGAGCCAATTCTCAATCCAATTACAAACTATATTTTCTAAACCTATAGTCCTTAATTTACCCATTAGGCGTCTATGGGGGACAGTGTCAAATGCCTTTGCAAAGTCCAAAAACACTAAATCCACAGCGGCCCCTCTGTCTAGACTTCTGCTCACCTCTTCATAAAAACAGATTAGGTTAGTTTGACAACTTCTGTCCTTCGTAAAACCGTGCTGGCTGTCACTTATAATGCTATTTATTGTCACATAATCCTGTATATAGTCCCTCAATAGCCCCTCAAACATTTTCCCCACGATGGATGTTAAGCTTACTGGTCTATAATTACCCGGGGAAGACCTAGAGCCCTTTTTGAAAATAGGCACCACATTTGCCCTGCGCCAGTCCCTTGGCACTATACCAGTCACTAGAGATTCTCTGAATATTATGAAAAGGGGGACAGAAATAACTGAACTAAGCTCTTTAAGAATTCTAGGGTGTAACCCATCTGGTCCCGGGGCCTTGTGCACATTTATTTTATTTAATTTAGCTTGGACCAGATCTACATTCATCCAATTCAGTATATCAACTGATATATTAACATCACTGGCTACATCAGCTGCTCTTTCTTCTGTTGTATATACAGAGCGGAAGAACCCATTTAGTAACTCTGCCTTCTCTTGATCCCCTGTGATCAACTCCCCATTACCACTATCTAGGGGTCCTACATGTTCAGACCTTGGCTTTTTAGCATTTATATACTTGAAGAATTTTTTGGGATTTGTTTTACTATCCTTGGCCACCTGCCTTTCATTTTGTATTTTTGCTAATTTTATTACATTTTTACAGATTTTATTAAGCTCTTTATATTTTACAAAGGCTACAGCTGTACCCTCAGATTTGTATTTTTTAAATGCCCTTTTTTTGTCATGTATTGCCCCTTTCACAGAAGGTGTAAGCCATGTGGGGTTTCATTTGAGTCGTTTATACTTGTTACCTATAGGAATAAATTTTGCACTATAATAACTCAAAGTAGATTTGAAAATCTCCCATTTATCATTTGTTCCATTATTTGACATTAGTTCTTCCCAGTCTATATCCTGAATTGCCGCCCTCATCCTGGGGAAATTGGCTTTCTTAAAATTAAATGTTTTTGCCCTCCCAGCCTGCGTTTGTTTTTTACAGTATAGGTAAAATGTAACTATATTATGATCACTGTTACCGAGGTTTTCACGAACATTGACATTCCCAACAAGATCTGCATTATTAGAAATGACCAGATCCAACAGAGCTTCACCTCTAGTCGGGTCTTCCACAAACTGGCCCATAAAATTTTCCTGCAACAGGTTGAGGAAATGTCTCCCCTTTGCAGTTGAAACTGAACCATAACACCAATTAATATCCCGGAAATTAAAATCTCCCATTATCACTACAGTACCCGCCTGTGCAGCCCGCTCCATCTGTTTATATAGCTGCACTTCCATCTCTTCAGTTATATTGGGGGGTCTATAGATTACACCAAAAGTAATTTTTTCAGTGTTTACCTCCCTTTCTAGTTCCACCCACAAGGTTTCAACCTCCTCACAGTATTCACCCACTATTGTCTCTTTCACACTCGCCTTCATATCATTTCGCACATACAGACATACACCACCACCTTTCCTATTTGTCCTGTCTTTCCGAAAAAGTGTAAAACCCTGTAGATTTACAGCCCAGTCATGTGAAGAGCCCAGCCATGTTTCAGCAACACCAACTATATCTATATTTTCTTCCAGTATCAAGGCCTCCAGCTCCCCCACTTTGCTTGCTAGACTTCTGGCATTTGTGAACATACACTTTAACTTGCCTGTCAGTTTTTCACTTTTATTATCAGAAATGTGATTTGACATTATTTGGGCCTTTTTATTTACACTGATGTTTTGTAACGAAAGGATCTCCTTATCTTGTAGTCTAGTCCTTAAAAACACAGACATAAATAAAAACTCCACAACACAACCCTCTTTCACCATTTAATTAAAAAAAATAATAATAAAAAAACGTAGTTCATCGAAGTAGTCCAACTAATCTACGACGTAGTCCAAATGGTCCAGCGTTCCGTGCAAAACAAAAATAAATAGAGCATCTGGAAGGTCCCGTGCGCAAGAAAATGCTAATGCAGGAACTCCTAAAGTTACAGAAGAGTTCCTGTATTAGCAATGAGACCGGGATTACTAGTGGCCACATTGAAGTGTTAGGTAGAGGTGGGGGCGAGAGGAGGCGGCAATTCAAATGAATTGACGGGTGGTCTTGCATTCACAACTAGAACGGCTCCAGCTTAGGAAATAGGGTTGGTTCCCGTCCCTACTCTCATATGTCCTGTGTGTGCGCCATATAGCACCTGTGTATGTGTCGTGCAGAGATGCATACACAGATGTTAATAAAGATGATTGCCCCCACAAAAAGAAGAAAAATAGTGATACATAGTTCCATTAGGGAACACGTTAAATAATTAGGAAAAATAAGCCAATAACTTAGAACACATCAGATAAAAAAAACAACCATTTATTAACACCTTTTCCTTTAGGGCTAATTCACATGACCGTGCTTTTTGTCTGTGTGCTATATGCAATTTTGCGGATAACACACGAACCCATTCACACCACCGTGATGGTAACGGATCTGCACGGGGGCCGCAATAAATCAGGACATGTCAATATATGTATCATGTGACTCCATACTCAGGGGTTCCAACCTCCTTTTTTTTTTTTGCGGATCCGTGAATACTAATGACACACGGATGCACTACGGAAGTTTTTTACGGACAAATGGACCACAAATACAGTTAACGCATCCGTGGTGGTTTTGCGGACTGCAAAATCACGGTCGTGAGCACTAGGTCTAAGCAGTTAGACCCTTGCCGTATAAAGACTTCTAATGGGCTATTTGGGAGGTGGGAGATTATACTGCAAGGACGGGGGGTCTGAGCATCTGACTTTATCCCCCCGAATAGAGCCCTTTAGCAGTCAGACATTTTGACTCACCCCCCCTTGCAGTATTATAACTACTGAAGGCTCTATGGGGGGGATTATACCTCAGGTAGGGGAGGATCTGAGCATCTCACTGACTGCAAAGGGCTCTGTGGGGAAGAACTATACGCAAGGGGGAGTCTGAATCTAACTGCAGATGGTTCTGAAGGGGGGCAGTTAGCCCCCATAGAGCCCTCTGCAGTCAGTGAGACGCTCAGACAACCCCCCCTTGCAGTATAATAACTACTGAAGGCTCTATAGGAGGATTATACTGCAAGTGGGATGGTCTGAGCAGGGCTGGCTCCAAGTTTATGTGGGCCCTTGGGCGACACAGACTTAGTAAGCCCTTTTTCAGGGAAACTCATGGCAGCAGTAAAATGACAGAAAACAGCAGCTTGTGCCCCCATATAAAAGTTAGGCCCTGTTTATGCCCCCATATAGAAGTTAGGCCCTGTTTATAGCACCTTATAGAAGTTAGGCCCTGTTTATCCCCCCAATATAGAAGTTAATTGAGGAGAAGGGAGAAAAATACATGTAGCGATCTGGTCACGGCACCTGGCTTATAAGTAATGTATAGACAGACTTTTTCTTTGATTCACTTGTTTATTTGGACTACGCGTTTCGGGACCAAACTAGTCCTTTCATCAGGTCGTGTCTTTTCTCACTTCTCCTCAATTATCTTCTTCCCTGAATCAAGTATTTATCCTCCGAGTGACAGCAGTGGGTGGCAGCCGGCAGTGAAAACTAACAAACTCAAAGACGCAAAGCAGTAGTGTTGTGTCTACAACAGCACATCTGCAGTAGGTGAGTCTAACATAACACAATTTTTGTTCTGTTGTATGTTCCCACAAAAACAATATCACCTTAGAGGAGCGACACACCCTCTCTTTTTCTCCATTTTTATTTCCATATAGAGGTAAGGCTACAAGTTCATGCACCCATATATACAGTGCCTTCTGTAGATAATGCCACAGTGCCCTCTGTAGATAATGCCACACGCATCCCCCTATAGATAGTGCCACACACACATGCCCCTGTAGATAGTGCCACACACGCACCCCCCTGTAGATAGTGCCACACATGCACCCCCTGTAGATAGTGCCAAACACGTGCCCCCTGTAAATAGTGCCATACACGCACCCCTTGTAGATAGTGCCACACTCGCATCCCCCTGTACATAGTGCCACACATGCACTACCCTGTAGATAGTGCCATTGGGGTTCCCTCTAGGAGTGGAATCCCCAGCCAGAGCATTTCCAATGCTCTGGCCAGGGATTCCTCTCCTGGAGGGGCCCCTGACGTCACTGTCTATATATGAATAGTACAAACAAAAAGAGTTAGTCAGCTCCTCCTGAAACATGAAATGGATATGCAGGTGCTAATCTGCTGTGACTTATGTATTACCAATAACAAGAGAATGCAGATGCACACTGCAGGTGCCAGGGGCATAACTAGGAAAGACTGGGCCCCATAGCAAATACTTGACCGGGGCCCCCACTGGTGCCACATGCAGCCCTCCTTATAAATAGTGCCCCCTGTAGAATGTGCCATACAGCCCCCCTGTAGACAGTGCTATATAGCCCCGCCTATAGACAGTGTCATACCCCATTTGTAGATAGCGCCCCCACCTCCCCCTTGTAGATAGTGCTATACAGCCCACTGTATATATCACCATAAAGCCCCCACTGTATATAGCACTATACAGCTCCCACTGTATATAGTGCCGCACAGCCCCTACTCCATTGTATATAGTGCCATACTGCCCCCCTTATTAGATAGTGCAGCACTTCCCCCCCTTAGTAGATAGTGCCACACACAGACCCCTGTATATTGCACCACACTCAGCCCCCTGTAGATAGAGAAACAGCCCTCCCCTTGTAAATAGTGCCATACAGTTCCCCCATGTGTATAGTGCCACACAGCTCCCCCTTGTGTATAGTGCTACACAGCTCCCCCTTGTGTATAGTGCCACACAGCCCCCCTTGTGTATAGTGCCACACAGCCCCCCTTGTGTATAGTGCCACACAGCCCCCCCCCTTGTGTATAGTGCCACGAGGCAATGGCGCATCCGAGAAAGTTGTATCAGCCAGGAAGATGTCACTCAAACATGGAAAGGTGGGTTTGGAGGCAGGACTATGTGACTCTTCAGGATAACAGCACAGCCCCATGACCCTTTAATGAGTAATTAGCATATAGTGTGCACCGTTTTAAAAGTGGATATTAAAGATTTTGCTTCATCTGAAAAAAACATACAAGGGAAATTTTTGGAAATATTGTCAGGTCATGTATTACAGCATGATGGCGGTTCAAGGGGTTAAAACTACCAGACCGGTTCCCATGAAGTATACAGTGATTTGAGAACAATTCCATCTGCCCTGTAATTTTGTTATTATAAATATATCCTATAAAATTACAGAACCAAGCTCTGACATATACACAGTACCACAGCCAAGCTCAGTACATAAATACAGCACTAGA